>NC_060078.1:69015000-69315000 GCF_922984935.1 Meles meles | reverse complement strand
TATGCCTGGCACTATACTAGAATATTTAGTGGGTAACAAAGGCATAAAAGACACTGCCTTTTTTCTACAATTTTTCCACAATTGCTTGTAGTCTAATTACATAAGAACTATCAGCAAGGGGCAAGAGGTGCCTGGGTGGCTTAGTCAGTTGAATGTCCAGCTCTTGGTTTCAGCTCAGATGGTGATTTGGTAGGTTGTAGGATTGAGCCCCATGTCTGGCTCCATGCTCAACAGACCCTTTGCTTGTGGGTTTCTCTCCCTCTGCCCCTTGCCTCACTTGCTCTCTTTCATTCTTTAAAAACAAGTAAATAAATCCCAAAGGGGGGAAAAAAAAGAACTGTAAGCAAGACCAATTTCTGTAGCTAGGAAATTCCTGGAGAAGAGGCATTCTTGAATTAGGTTCTAAAAGGCCTTATAGACATAGGTCAGCACAGAAGGGTTAAAACATTATTGGTTTTGAACTAATTTATTTTCATTAGTTGCAGTCTGGACTGGGGCACACATTGTCACACGTCTCCTCATATTGAAGTTCCTGTTTTTAAATCACTTTCACATAATCAGACACATACCCATATTTCCTTCTCAATCATATCCTGGCAGGTGCCACATCTGCCTAAGGCATCTCTATAGGGTATTCATTACTATAATCACATTTGTCCTCACCTGGAGTATCTCAGTCCTCATCTAAGTGGCCTCCCCATCTTCAATTTCTCATCTCTCCAATCTTCCTTAAACACAGCTACCATCTCAAGCTTAGAGAGAAGCTTCAAGGATGCCAGTCCTCTTCTCAGGATTAATGACTTTCTATTTTCACACTGCATTTAAAATCCTGGGTGACCTCTTTTACCTCTTAACAAGAGTTGGTTTTCTATAATGCAACCACATGTTAGTGTTCAATGAAGTCTTTACTTCTGCTCACACTGTTATATCTGCTAGAATATTTTCCACTCTTTTTATTATCCAAGGCCTAGCTTCAGTACCAAAAAAAAAAAAAACCAAAAAACCGAAAACCAAAAACTCATTATTTCCATCTCTCATTAACTCTGTCTTTCACTGGTTTTTACAACCGTTAAATTATGTGTGGCAATTAAATTATAGTGCTGTGTTCTGTTTATGTGTAACCATATTTCTTATCCTTCTTACCTAGATTGTAAACTCTGAGGAAGGCATTGTTACCTGCATCATTGCTATATTTTCTTGGGGTGCTCACAATGCCTACAACACAGGAGGGCCTTTGTAAATTCCTTTTGGATTGAACTGATCATGCTAGATAATAAACTGAGATGATCAGAGGTCATAAATCTACTTTGGATTGGGATAACTTCCATGTATAATATTTTGCATTCATGGTCTGGAAGACTATGTTTTAATTAGCTAGTTTTAGGCACTGAGAAAATTACAGTGGGAATTGTCAGCTTTTCCAACAGTGTGCCTGGACCTTTTTTTTTTCCCCCACTCTTTCTTTCCTAGAATAAACTACAACATTGTTCTTCCCTTTCCTTATCTTCAGAGAGTGTCCCAGCTTCTTCCATAGGCATTCTAATTTTAATTAAAACAAAACCCGCCTATTCATTTGGAGAATCAGTTGCATTTCTTTCCTTTCCAAATTTCAGTAATACTCTCTATGAGTTCCCAGAACAAGATAAACATCCTGCACCTACAAAGGGCTCAGAGAGAGCAGTTCGCACCCATTTGAATGTTATTCAGAGATGGGTCAGAGGATGGGCACTCCAGGACCATTACATAGCTTTTATTCTCTTCACCAGTCCCAGAGAATCCCACAACCACAGATTGGTGCGGTGAAATACCAGTGAAAGGGAAGTGGTTAAAAGGAACTTCTGAGTTCATTTCTTTTCTTCAAGTATTTATGAACAAAAAGTTGGAAAGAAATTCACAGCATAAGTACATTTAGAAGAAGGCTAAGAGCAGCAGAAAACCAGATGACACATTCTGGAATGGGAGCAATCAAGGTTCTATTCAATCCGTTCCCCCTACCCCCCGTGCATCAGAATAGTTTCCCCTTTGAAACTTCTTGCACAGTTGCACAGGTGTATTGAATTCACACTGATCCACACACACACAAAAAAAAGGCAAAAAAAATTGTTCATATGTCAACAGCTCTAGAAATTTCAGCAAATTCTTTAAGATGCAAAGATTAAAAATAATCCACTGATTATTTTCTACTATCAAGACAATGGCAATGCTTTTTAGCTGTAAAGAGTCTCTTGATCTGACCACGAAGTATTTGTTGAGAAAAAAAATTATGTCTATGTCTGTGCCACATACTAGGAAGGTATATGGCTCAGCCAGGATTCAGAAAACTTATTGTAAAAGGCTAGGCAGTAAATATTATAGGCTTGGCAAATTGCAACTACTCAACTCTGCCTTGTAGCTGGAAAGCAGCCATAGACCCTACATAAACAAATCAGCATGTCTGTGTTCCAATAAAACTTTATTAACAAAACAGCCTACAGCCATGGTTTGCTCTGGGCTGGACTATATGTTCTTTGACTACAGTGATCATATCTTTCTTAGCAACCATTGCATCTCCAGGAACCAGGCTGCGTCTCTGCGTCTAACACATAGTAAGTGCCAAATAAACACTGGCCAAAAAAAAAAAAAAAATCATTAGGTTAAAAACATACTTCTTGTCCTCAGCTCATCATCTAGTTTTTTGTGGAAGACCAAAACAGGAAAATGTAGAGTAAGAACAAAAAGATCCTGGATTGTGGATTCCAGGTTAGTTCTTCACTCATCATCAACTCTTTCTACCAACTTTAATGAAAGTTTATATTTCCATATCTCAAGAACTCAGTTAATTAATAATTATCTTAATTATTGAGATACGGTTTAGGCTTAGGCTTATTTTATAAAATCACCATATTTAATGGCTTTCCAGGTTGTTTTGTGAAGCTGAATTCATGTTAGAAAACCAAAAGAAGTCCCATGAAGTTCATAAGATAAAAGATGGCAGTTGGCTGGATGACCCAGTACCCCTCTATTCACCTTTACCTGTCACTTCTGACACAGTGCATATCTCCCATGGCATGAAAGATGAATCACACCCCCATTGCTACAATTGGCAAAATTTTAGCTGGGCTCCTAAAAGGGGATACATAAAGGGGATATAGCAAGAATAGAGGCACAGTCTGAAAGTTAAGTGTTATTTGATATGGAATTTTCTCCCAAGCCAACACTAGGGGGAACTGTGGCTGGATCATGATTTGGAACAATTTGAGACTAGTATATCAGAGTCCCAAAATAAAATGGTTGGCATACTCAGGATAGTTCAAGGATAGTTCATGTACAAAGAGATTATTTATAAAGATGTGGATAGGGCAAGGGAAAACCACAAAGGATGGTACAACACCTTAAGGTTAATAAGGGAAGACAGTAACCACCCATAAGCCAAGAGACCAAGGGAAGGAAGAGTTATGTGAATCCAGAAGGGAAGAGTAATCTAGAATTGGTCACCTTGTGAAGAACAATGACCTTGTGTTGCATGACAGAGCTAAATGGAGTTGACCCAACATGAGTCATGGGTCAAGATGAGAATGGAAGTAATTCACTATCCTCAATTCCCTTCCTTTCTGATTTCCTACTGGAGCTCCTGATTGGCTGCACTGACCCATAAGCCAAAGGGCAAGGGTGCCTGTTAGTGTGGTCCACACAGGTCAGCCTCCAGAGGCAGTGAACAGGGTGAAGGCAGTGGAGAGAAGATCTGGAGGGACAAACAGAAGATGTCCAGCGCAGATGGAGCCCAAAGGTACCGAAAGCCTAGTACATTGAGCCTGTCCTCTGTGAGGTTGTTAGGTACACCAGGGTGGCATCAGATTGATTATCCACACACTCCCATTTTTCTCCTGAATGAGATTTGCACCATCTACAAGAAAATGAATTGAGCAATTTTCTGTTCCCTGCAGTGTAAGGAGAATCTCTTGCCAACCACTGTTGTTTAGCAGATGGTAGGTGATACTGTGAGGCCTGTTTGGCTCCTTGTAAGTCAAATGTCCAGGGAAAGAGCACTGGAGTCAGGAGTTCCAGCTCCCAGATCTGGCTTTGCTCCTAAGTAACTAAGTGACTGTGGGAAAGTCACTTCTCTTGGGACTTTTCCTCTTTATCCCGATCAAAGAGAAATACCCATGGGATCTGACAACCGTGATCAGGATCCTCAGAGTCCTCTAGAAATGACTTAAAACCTTTGAAAGTTTTGCATGTGTGCATTATCAGCACTTCCTATCAAAATAGTAATGGTTCCCTCTTATCAAACACTTAACTACCAACTAGGCACTTAGGTACTGTGCTTAGCTTGTTCTGTCTCTTCTCTCTCATCCCTTCTCTCTAGAAAATCTCATTGAATCCCCACAACAACTTTGCAGCTCATGTGTCTTTTTCTAATTTTATCATTGAGTGACTTGCCCAAGACACATGGTTAAGAAGCAGCAGAACCAGAATTCTCACCACCCTCTGTAACCCTCAAGATCACGGTCCACCTACCCCATCTTCCCTTGATCCCGGAGTCAGACACACATGACCCAGGATGCCAAATGCACATTACTTGCTCCTGTAGAAGTGGCCTCAGGACAACATGGGAGCCAATTCTTGGAGGGACAAGGTGTGAGAGTTTGAGTGTTGAGGTCCTCCCTGATGGCTATAGTGTGGGAGAGATGAAGGAAGGATGATTCTGGACTGAGGAAATCAAGTCCCATTGAGCTGAGCCCTGGAAGTAAAGAAACACCTTACAGAGCAAACCCAAAGGCCAGGGAGATCTTAAAGCTGAACAGGAGTGCTCCCTCTCTCATTGAAGATGATTTTTCCTGTTAGCCTTCTATAAATTTTGTTGGCCCATCTGATGAAAGAAGTATTGTCCCATTCTATAGTGTGGGCTCTGGAGAAGAAGTTCCCCCACCCTAAAGGGCAAAGCCATCTATGCTTTCCAGAGAGCAGAGACAACAGAAGGTTGGGGTTCTTGGGGCTATATGATCTGGCACATTCAAGCTGCTTGAGCCACCAGAGCTTCCTGCTGGGATTGCTGCTGGCTGCCCTACCACCATCTGGAGAGCCTCTCCACCAGATCTCAGCTGCCCTTTGCAAGCCAACCTGTTCTGTTGCTTACTCCAAACAGGGCAAGTGGCTGAAGAGCATCTGTGAAGCCAAGATATCCCATCTGTGAACCTCCAAAGATACTCTGGAAAAGTCCAAGAAGGACTTTTGTGACCCATCCTCTGAGCATAGTCCCTCTGAGGGAGGGAGAAGTCCCTTTGATGCAACATGCAGCATTTTTTTTTTTTTTTACAGCCCGGTCAGTGGTGTCACCTACTGTAACACACCAGGGACATGATTCCCCTGAGGAAATCCCATTCCAGGGAGGAAATGGTTTGCTGACCTCTCTGCAAGGGCAACGGTGACTTCAGAGTTCATCAACCCCGGACCTCAAGATGGGAAACTCTAGTGGGCGCAGGCAGCCAGCCAGCCAGGTCTCTTTCCTTTGTGTTGGCACAGCCATGACAACAGCAGACCTTGGCTGCTCTTCTGTTTGACCTGGATCACGAATGTGAAATGCTCTGCATGGCCTGGCGAGTCCTCTAGATTCCACTTTGTTCTGCCAGAGGCCTTCTCTGCACACTCCATCAATCCTTGTAATCCCCTCCTTATTGCCTGGATGCATGGATGGCTTAGCTTGGCTCCAAGCTGCCTGAAGCCTGCAGTCTGTTACCACTGCTGGTGCCAGAAACCTCAGTCTAGTACCCAGGGCAGGAGGACTCTGAAGCTCTCCATCTGGGTGGAGAGGGACGGAAAGGGATGCTTGGCCTTGCTGTTCTGGACCAGAGAACTCTGAAGAGCTTTTTGAATAGCCCAACAGTAAGGAATCAGTTGATGAAGTCTATAACCTGCTCCTGATTTGGCCTGAGAGCCCATGCTGACATGTCAACAGGAAATTCTGGTTGCTTTGCTGAATCCCACACCTTCCTACCAATGATAGTGACGTTGAGATATCTAGGAACTTCATTTCCTCTCTAAACTTTGGTACCTGGCTACCTGAATTGCTTGCATGGGTGGGATTTCACAGATAAAGGTACCGAGACACAGAGAGATGAAGTAATCCACTCAAGGTCACAGAGCCCGTCAGTGGCAGAGCTGGCAAGCCAGGGACGAAACAAGACTGGACCCGGCACTTAGGATGAGCGACATGGGACTAGGCACGCTGTGCACGTTCCCTTCAATTCCCAACTCACCCTTGAGACGAACATCACCCCCCTTCATAATTATTGCTCTCACCTATGTCAACATACAGTTCTGGCCTTTAAGAAGTTTGCAGTCTGAAGCTCTTTCATAATACCACACTGAATTGTGTTTCTCCCACCTGTTTTGAAGACCTGCCTCTTTCATATCCCCTTCCTCTGAAAGCTTTCTTCTGATTCGGGAAATGAAATCTATGGGTGCTTTATCTTGTGTTTCACTTTTTCCTGTAAAGGCCAAATTCAACCAGAAACTCCTGAAGTTCAGAATTAAGCAGTTTCCTTCCAATTTGCCCCTTAAACCAGCTTTGACCAGCCCCATCTGTGAGAGGCAACAGTAAGCACCCAAGAGAAGAGGCCCTATCCTCTAGAAATTTATCAGTTTATCAAATGATCCAGAAATTTACCTTTTGCAGGAACTCTTGCAATGGGAACCAGGAGTCAGTTTCAAGAACGGTCAACGAAGGGGTGCCTGGGTGGCTCAGTGGGTTAAAGAATGGCCAGTGAAGCAAGCTAATCATTATTTCAAGTGAAATAACCCAAATATATATCAATCAGAGAATGTACACATAAAGTGTGAGAAAGTAATACTATTCAGCAGTGACATCTGAGTGAGACGGATGTGTCTGAGAAGGGACATACAGGGTCCTTTTAGGCAAGAATGTTCTGTGTCTTCACTTGAGAAGTAGGTATCAAATGCCTGTCCTATTCTTTACACTGTATACCTATTTTCGTAGGTGTCTCATTCCCTAGAATGTAAGCTCCACGAAGGCAAGGATTTACCTGTTTATTGCCAGATCATCACCATCTAGAAGGCTGCGTAAATAGCCAATATCCAATGCATATTTTTGAGTAAATGAATGAATTCATTACTTAATGAATATTTTCATCATATAAATTTTAGTAATTAATGTTTGATATAATAAACCTCATAGACAAGACAGCTTCTGCAAGAAGGTCCACAAATGCTGATGACAGACCCGAACAGACAGAGTGAAGTGAAGGGAGGGGGTGTTCGCTGTGACCAGTGTCATCGGGGGAGGACGCAGAGGGACACTGAGGAGAAGAGAGGGGAAGGGGACGCTAGGCCAAAGGACCAACACAATAATTACTACTATTAACTGAAATTTTTATACTGTGCCAAGATCTTATTTGATTTTCACTATAAGCCATTAAGATAAAGACCATTATTACCTCCATTTCACAGATGAACTCGTGGCTTTCACTGAGCTAGTAAGTGGGCTTGTGGTCCTGTCTGTCTGATTCTAGTACACAGACAAGCAGAGGAGGGAGTATGCAGGCATCTTCGGTGGGAGGGGCGGGGCGGGCACGGAGACAGGCTCCTGCTGAGCTGGGCTCACCAGGTTTAGCTCTGACCCCACTGAGCTCACTTTCCAATCAGGCCGCATTGCCCTGTGCTTGGAGCCGACGATTTGTCTGCAGTTCCTCTGCAGCAGAAGTGAGTGAGCGGCAGATGACCAGTAGTGAGTCACTTGCTTCTCACTCGGCGGTGGCGGAGAAGGTGCCGTTATCTCAACAGAGATCCCCCTCCTGCCAAAGGCAGGTGCAGGCTGAGGAGCTGGGGTTTTGCAGCTCAGATTTCCATTTGATGCAGGCACACCACCTGAGGTCAACACGATTGCAAACCCAGTGCCAATTTAGACCTCGCCACTGAAATGTCTGCTCATCAAAAAGAAATCCTCTTGTGTCTTCCAGGGAAAAATCACATTGATAATCAACATTATTATCATTAAAAGATGGCACTACTTCCCCAGTCCCAGGTTGCATGCTAAGTGCTTCATATGAACCATGGAATTTTCACAAGGGCAGTTTGAGGCATTTAATATCTCCATTTTACTGAACAGTTGTTTTTTTTTTTAAGATTTTATTTATTTATTTGACAGAGAGAGAGATCACAAGTAGGCAGAGAGGCAGGCAGGAGAGAGGGAAAAGCAGACTTCCTGCTGAGCAGAGAGCCTGATGCGGGGCTTGATCCCAGGACCCTGAGATCATGACCTGAGCCAAAGGCAGAGGCTTAACCCACTGAGCCCCACAGGCACCCCCTGAAGAGAGATTTTTAATGACTTGATCAAGGCGATACAGACTATAGTCCAGGTATGTAAGACTCAAATCCACGTTGGCAGGCTACAGAACCTAAGTTCTTAAGAACTTTACTCTACTGCCTCTTGGGCATAGCAATGCATTTAAAGGGCCAGGAAATACTTGGGAATGTGTCAAGAAAGGGCAGGATGGTATCACCCATCATGCTTAGGACTCTAGAAACAGACCTAGTTGGGTTCCTTGGGTCACTTCACCAAGTTCTCTACCATCACCGTCTCCACCAGCTCCCAGACCTCAAGAAAATGTGAGCTTCTCTAAAAGTACATCAGATTAGCAGCACAAGACTTAAGGCTGTGCCTCTCTTTGCCAGATTAACAAGGATGTGTGTTAAATTCTCCCCAGAGCTCACTGGGCTTCCCTCTCACATAAGCTTAAAATTCCGGCACATTTTCATCTCCATTTCACCTTGAGCTTCTACTGGCAGTGGGTCCTACTGCCTCAGATTTCAGTTCCCTACTCCTTCCTTCACACCATCCTAATTCCTGTAAGACCGGAACAGGGACTTAATGCTCTGAAACAGATCTGCAAAGCACCCAGGAGAGTTCGTGGCTTTGAAAAGTTAGAATAAAATTTAGAATAAAATGAAAAAGCAAATCAAACACTTTCTGATTTTATCTTATTTATAACTTTGGGTTTTCTAACATCATGACTCTTTCTAAAGCAGACTGAGTTTGAGTTATGAGACAAATGTGATTGGAAAAAGAAATCCCATAATTAGGATATTCAAGGTTCATAATACAAAAATCCTAGCCCCCGTCTTTAAAACCCGAAATGCTAAATTCCATTAAATTGCTTCCAACTTATATATTGGAAACAGAGCCCAGACAGACTCAGTTATAGTCCTTCTTGTACTAGGATTCATCTAGTCTCCACCGTGGGCTCAGACTAAATTGGGTCTCCTAGCCCTGCCTCCCTGTGCACACAGCAATCACACCATTTCTCTGGTGGGCTTCACAGATGTGGTCGGCTGGCTCAGGGCATTGGCAGCTGCCCCAATTCTGGCAATTATCTCCATGTGGCTTGACCTGTGCCCTGTCATTGCTGGGACATGGAACACAGGTGACAAGAAAACGGACTGACTTGGCCTCATTCTACCTCTCTCCAGTGCTACAGAAGGCTTACAGGGTGTTCTTGGTATCACGTGGCAAGAAAATTGCCAAGAAGAGACCTTCAACAATCGCTGGGAGACTTAACACTGTGATCAGCAGGAAAGCTATAAAAATGAAAGCAGAAAATCAAAAGAGAAGGTCAGACAGTAAAAACATAGAGTCTCAAGACTCTCTCAACAGTGAGATGAAGACTTAAAATACTTGTAGATGGATGGTCCAAAAAAAAAGAGGAACAATTTTAAAGAACAGATAAAATTACAAATAGAGCTACTCCTGCAGGAAACAAACAAACAAACAAACAAACAAACAAACAAAAACATTTTTCTAGTATCTAAATGCTTACAATACTTTGACAGGTACAGGGTTTTGTAATGAAGTTTCCACATGTCACAACCTCTCCCTGTATACCACTTTCCCATACATATATGAAACAACAACAACAAAAAAGAAATTTGACCTTGCTGACTAAGATTTATACCTTCCTTTTGCTGTGTCTCGAGTTTCCATTTTATTCTGTTGATTCTCAGATACTTAGCTCTGCACAATCAGGAGTTGGATAATACCATTACTACTATTAATAACAATAGCAGCTAAAGTAGAGTGCTTACTGTGTACCAGGCACTGTTCTAAGTACTTGGTGAGTATGAACTCAAAAATCCTTACAGATTAAACTTCCACTTCGGATACAGAGAAACTGGGGCACAGTCTGTACTACCGGCCCAAGATCACACAGATCCTAAGTGAGGACGGTGCTGGAGAAGCTGGAGGGAAGATCAGAAGACTTAGGCAAGGACGCTCAGGCCACATACCAGAGGCCTGGTGGTGGTCAGGACGGAAGATGGAGAAAAGCCAAATGGGCTAGGAATTGAGGAATATTCCAGGGACGCCAGAGCAACAGCAGGTAGGAAAGAATTAAGAAGAGAAGAGCTGCTTTTCAGAAACATTGCTGTAGATTATGAATTGGGCCAAATTCAATGCTCTTCAAGGGACACAGGTAAAAGTTGAGCTTCCTATTATAATATTCTGTGTTTTAGACTGGGTTCTCAGATTACAGCTCTGCAGAGACTGAGACATTTAAGGACCCAGCCTTTGTGATGGATGGATCACGATGGTCCATCGTGCTTCATGATTTCACGTATGTGACCTCACCAGTTAAGCACAATCTCATGAGGATAAAACATAGTGATGATGTGCATTTGCAGGGAGACAGTGGGGAGGAATGAGGTGGCTCCAAACAGCTCAGAAACAAGATGGCTCCTCTGGCAATTAAACCATGAAATCAACAAACAATGGATTCCTTGGAGAAATAATTACAGGGCACCTACTACATGGCAGGAACTGTTCTACACAACGGGATACAGCAGTGAACAAAACAAACTTTTTCTGGAGCTTACATTCTCGGAAGGAAAGAAAGAAAATAAGCAAATAAATGGGTAAATATGTACCATGATGTCAGTTAGGAGCTGACCCAGTGGCTCTCAGCAAAGACAGGCAAAGTCATCTTAAGAAGAATGGACATCTCCTAGCTCTACAAGCTCCCATTTTCACCTCCAGGACTGAAAGTGTCATCCACCCAGGTTTGAGGGGGTTGGGAAGTTATAAAAGAATGGAAAAGGAAGAGTTACAAGAGCCTAATACCAGCAGAGCCCATTAAAAAAGTACTGTAAGAGAAACATATTTCGAATCAAGCTCTACTCCTTCCCAGCCGTGTGATGTTGGGTCAGTTACTTACCTTCCCTGTAGTTGGCTCCCTCGACTGTAATAATACTGCCTCCGTGTTAGGTTTGCGGTATACATTTAAAAAGTACCTACAAAGTGTCTGCCATAGTAACTGTTGCTCACTGTTAAAATTACGCAGCATCCCTACTGATAAAGCTGTTGGTTGTGGAAAAACAGTGAAATTCGTCAAGTTAACTGCAAAGACTAACACGTATGACAAGAACTCAGCTTGGTGACAGTGGTCCTTACTGTTGATCACAAGTCCCAAACACTTAGGTTGAGGGTCGGTGCAGAGCTCAGCATAGCCAGAAAGCGCCATCCAGAGGTACCAGACTCAGTCTGTCTACACATTTCTCTACATTCAAAATTCTTATTTAAGTTTCTTTTTAACAAAAAGAGGCACCGGTAGTCATTACCAAGCACTCACTGGGTGTCAGCACTAAACCCATGTTCTAGAGAATATAAAGAATATAAGGGCAAAAGAGAACAAAAGGTCAAACTTAGTTTCCTGCCTCAAAAAGCACACTGCCTACTATAAGATCTACATGAAATCTTGGATCAAAAATCTCAAAGCAGGGCCACCTGGGCAGCTCAGTGGGTTAAGCATCTGCCTTCAGCTCAGGTCCTAGTCTCAGGTTCCTGGGATCAAGCCCTGTGTGGGGCTTCCTGCTCAGCAGGGAGTTTGCTTCTCCTTCTCCCTTTGCCTGCAGCTCCTCCTGCTTCTGCGCTCTCTCTCTCTCTCAAATACATAAAATCTCTTTAAAAAAAAAAATCACAAAGCAGCGTAAGGGCAAGGGGTTCCCCCTAAACACCACAGACGAGAATAATAAAGATGTTCCCTTGAGAGGAGGTTGAGTCATAGGAGGATGAAGGGAGCACACTTTTATGGAGGACCTCTTGTGTCCCAGCCACCAAAACACACATGCTCATTTATTCCTCCCATGCCCCACTGGGAGAAATTCTTACACCCATTTTATAGATGAGAACATTCAGCTTCAAAGCAGTTGAATGAGTTGTTCAAAGCCATCCAGTTATCCAGAGACCACTCACGATACAATTCATGTCTGGCCTTGAACCCTTTGTTACTTTCCCTGTCACAAGGAGGTGACAGGCAGTCAAGGTCAAGAGTCTGGTGGGATCTGGGGACAGAGCTGGGATTTGAACTCATCAAACTACGTGATTTAGGCAAATTATATCATCCCCTTGTGCCTGTTCTCTCAGATACAAACTATTTTTTCATGACTCCATCTCTCGTCCAACATTGCTGGAATTCAATGACATAATCCTTGCTCAGTGCCTACGGGGTACTCAGTAAGTGCTGTCTGTGACTTCAAATAAGATGACACCCTTGCTTGGTTCCTCTTCCCACTGGGACTTCTAATGACAGATTTTTTTGGCTTCTGAATATAACTTATTACCCAAACACCCAGTTTGCTTACAGCAGGGACTGGAACTGAATCAGCATCACCAGTCAGATTACCAGTTTTTTCACAAATGTCTATTCTCCACTGTCCCCAATTCCCCCATCACCCTGACCACCTGCTCAGCATGGCGTCCCCACCCCCGGGTTACCCTGATGCTCTTCTCGGGGGACGACCGGAGAAAGCAATCAATGTCTCTATTATTTCTGAACTAAGGAGTGTTGAAGCTGAGGATTTAGGAAAAAACAAAAACAAAAACAGATTTCCTGAATCAGCAAAGATTTATGCTAAATAATTCTTTTACAAAACAACCCACTGAGAAAGGAGAGCTTCACTGTAGTGGTTTAAGGGATATCGTAGGGGAAGAGACAAGTTATATTCTGTCTCATTATCCAACTCTCAGTACTTCGGGAAGTCTCCATGCTGCCAACGGGACTTTTAGCATAGTGTAAAACAGCTCTTTGTAAAGGCCAATCCGATATCATTGATCCATTTAGAAAATATCTACTGAGCACCTACTATGTGCTTGGATAGGCATCTAGGTAATGACGTACACAGGTAATGAGGACAGAGCAACAAAAACAACCAAACAACAAAAACGCATCATCTCTGCCCTGCTGAAGCTTACACTCTGTATTATCTATTGCTCCATAGCAAGTCATACCAAAATTTATTGGCTTAGAGAAATAATCATTTGCTTTAAATTCTGTAGGTTAGCAGTTTGGGCTAGGCTCAGCTGGGCTGTTCTCTCTGTCTCATCTGGGGTCACTCATGTCACTGCAGTCATTTGGTGCCTCGACTGGGGCAGCGTGTTTGGAGATGGCCTGACCCGCCGTGGCAGGGGGTGCTAGCTATCAGCTGTCTGGTCTAAGGGACCCCCTCTGGGACAGCTTCGGCCTGCTCCACATAGCCTCTCTTCCTCCAGTCAGGCTAGTCTCAGAAGCTGTACAAAGTTATGTCTATAATACTCAATAGGTCAAAGCCAGTCACAAGGCCATTCCAGTGTAAGGGGTACTCCATCTCTTGACGGGAAATGCTTCAAACACATGCAACTTGAATGTATATAGATTGGGAAGAAATTCGTTGTCTCCCTTCCCTTTTTTTTTTTTTCCAATTTACTGTATTTGTCAGTAGCTGAGACAAACAGCAAATATATAACAATGTTTAAGCAGAAGTTTTCAAATCCGGTTCTACATTAAGAATTCCCTAGAGGGGTTCCTTTAAAAAAAAATGCCAGAGGGGCACCTGGGTGGCTCAGTGGGTTAAAGCCTCTGCCTTTGGCTCAGGTCATGATCCCATGAGCCCCACATTGGGCTCTCTTCTCCTCCTCCCCACTCTCTCTGCCAGCCTTTCTGCCTACTTGTGATCTGTCAAATAAATAAATAAAATCTTTAAAAAAAAAATGCCAGATCCTCCACCACAGACAGGTTAAACCCAGGATTGAAACTAGGGAATTCACAGGATTGACCAGTTCCCCAGGTGATTCTAATTGGCAGCTGAGTTTGACAATCCGTGGTTAGCGTGCGCTGAAGGAAACATAAGGAAGGATGGGAGATTCTAGAACAATGAGAGAGTTGCGTAAGACCTGCGGGCAAGCAAAGACTTTCTAAGGAAATGCTTGAGCTAAGATCTAAATGAAGCCAGAGAGCTTTGCTGCCACCAGAAGCAGAGAGGAAAGAGCAAGGGCAGAGGTAAAGAATGGGCTGGGGCAGCAGGAACAGATTTGGTAGAAGAAGTGTTGGAAGAAAGTCCCACACCACAAAGGCAGTATTTCAGAGGAATGTTCTACTCGCTCTCCTGGAGTCAAGTCCTAACAGTATGATCACGTCACTCGGTTTTTGTAAAGAGGCGAAGCAATAAATAATTAACTGAAGAATACACTGTGGAAAACTACAACTTTTAAAAAAGATTCTTTTAAAAAGAGCTCACTAGTTCAATAGCAGTCTCTAGGACTGGGAAACAAAGCTGGAGGGGAGAATGGGCAATAGGAAAACAAACAATAGGAAAAAGCATGGCTTTAGAGGAGACAAGTGTAGGGAAAAAAAATAATTCTTGAGAGTTCGCCAGGGGTGGGTACTCTGTTTCGCTAGAGCGAATGGAAGCCCTGAGAGCAAAAGCTGGTACCGCGTCCCACAGCTGGTTAGAAGCTGAGAGAAGATGGGGATGCGGGGACTCCAGTTCCTGCTTCACATCCCCCCTCCCAGCGTTCCTTGCCAGCCCCTCGCCGTGCTCAGTCTGTCCCTGTCAGGGCGCCATGATGACCTGCCAGGGAGATCTTGAGCATCTTGCCATCCAACCCCTTCCTCCAACAAAGTGTCTAACTTACTGCTGAGACGGCAGCTTCCCTGGAAGAAGCCAGCTGGGTGCGGAGTTGTTACTTCCCTCCCCAGCAACTGCGTCCTTACTGGAGGCAGCAGCCAGCAGCCGCTGGTGGAGTGATCCGAGAAAGTAACGAGAAAGCACTCTGGCCCAATTCCCAGGGACAGTGCCCCCAGCAAGAAGGAATCCTGCTGGAGAAGAGGAAACTAAGGCCCAAACAAGGAATTCCAAACCCACCAAGAGCTGGCTACCAAATGAAAAATGGTCCGCGTCCCCTCCCTAAAACTACATGCATGCAGATTCCACCAACCTCTTCTCTGCTTGCGTGGGACCCAAGTCTTCCAGAGTTTTCCGCGCCACTGCCAGCTGCCAGCCCACAGCCTTTCTGGCCAGGCCCCTGCCTAAGGGCCCTGAGGCCCACACCAGAATGTCTCCTAAATGGGCAGAGTCCCAGGGCCTTCTCCAAGCCACTGACTCAGACTCTTCAGGGTGGGGACCTTGGGCTGCTCATTTTACACATGCTCCCCAGGTAATGCTGTGGCACATTTAAAATCACAAACTTCAGTGAAAACCTAAATGCAATTCTCCACCCCCCGGCAACCAAAAGCGTTTCTCTCTCAGCAGCCTGGTAGGAAATCTCAGACCCCAAAGGCTTCTCTGGAACATATCACTAAACAGGAAGCCCCAGAACGAGACTGTGAGCCCCAACTCTGGCAGAAAGAAGGTATTTTCCCAAAGAATTACTTTTAATAAGCTTGGAACACAATTTACTCTGTGGTCCGTACAGACTGCAGCAGCCTCCCAGCTTCCCATGGATGTGAAGGATCTTATTAAACTTGATTGAGGAGACCCTCCATAACCAGGGTCTTAGCTGACTTGAGCCTGTTCCCCAGATGAGGGCCTTGACATTGTTGTTGGAAATCTCAGAACACAGTTCTGGGAGAGGAGAGAAGTGAGACCCTGGCAAGAAAGCAAGACATTTCATAGGTAAAGAGGTTTGGGTCCAGACAGTTCTGTTAGAAAGGCAGACTTTATTTATTTATTTTTTATTTCCATTTTATTTTTTCAGCGTAACAGTATTCATTCTTTTTGAACAACACCCAGTGCTCCATGCAAAACGTGCCCTCCCCATTACCCACCACCTGTTCCCCCAACCTCCCACCCCTGACCCTTCAAAACCCTCAGGTTGCCCCAACCTCCCGCCCCTGACCCTTCAAAACCCTCAGGTTGTTTTTCAGAGTCCATAGTCTCTTATGGTTCGCTTCCCCTCCCCAATGTCCATAGCCCGCTCCCCCTCTCCCAATCCCACCTCCCCCCAGCAACCCCCAGTTTGTTTTGTGAGATTAAGAGTCATTTATGGTTTGTCTCCCTCCCAATCCCAACTTGTTTCATTGATTCTTCTCCTATCCCCCTACCCCCCCATGTTGCTTCTCCATGTCCTCATATCAGGGAGATCATATGATAGTTGTCTTTCTCCGATTGACTTATTTCACTAAGCATGATACGCTCTAGTTCCATCCACGTCGTCGCAAATGGCAAGATTTCATTTCTTTTGATGGCTGCATAGTATTCCATTGTGTATATATACCACATCTTCTTTATCCATTCATCTGTTGATGGACATCTAGGTTCTTTCCATAGTTTGGCTATTGTAGACATTGCTGCTATAAACATTCGGGTACACGTGCCCCTTCGGATCACTATGTTTGTATCTTTAGGGTAAATACCCAGTAGTGCAATTGCTGGGTCATAGGGTAGTTCTATTTTCAACATTTTGAGGAACCTCCATGCTGTTTTCCAGAGTGGTTGCACCAGCTTGCATTCCCACCAACAGTGAAGGAGGGTTCCCCAGAAAGGCAGACTTTAATGAGGTGGGGTATGCTGGTGGTGGTGAGAAATGAGGAAGAGACAGAGGACCAGAGAGACAGGCAGGGCCCCCAAGGAAGCCCCACTCCATCCCCAGGGCATCTGAGTTCTTACCCCCACCCCCACTTGCTTAGTTTCTCTCTCCCCTCTCTCCTTTCCCTTGGCGCTCTTCCTCTGGACTTCCTTCTTCTTGTGTCTCTCTCCTCTCCTCCCACTTTCTATTCCTTTCTCTTTCTCTCTGTCTCCTTTTTTCTTCTTTTCCTCCTTCCCTTCCCCACACCTGTCTCTTCACTTTGCCACAAACACTGGGCAGGTGTCCACTCTATGGACAGGTGTCTGCTCTGTGCCCAGCCCCATGGAGAGCACCAAAGAGAGAGGAACATACTATCAGTGGCCCCTTGGAGTTCCCAACTCACGGAGAAGGTCCAAAGAACAAGGCAACTGCAATTCAGTTACAGGCAGTAAAGGGCAGACCCCTGAAACAGGCATCTAATCCAAGTTGCAGCTCAAGGAAGTGACATGTAAGCAGACACCTTAGAGGGGAAGGTGCAGTAAGACAGCAAAGGGCCTGGGGAGGTGTAGGGAGAGCTCCAGCCTGGTACAGATTCCTAATTCATGAGAAAACATGGCACCTCTGAGGGACTGTGAGGGTCCAGGCCTTCCATGCCTAGTTGTATAGGTTGTGTCCTGCACAAGGGCGCTGGGCCAAGGAGCAAGGGCTGAGGGCTGCCGTGGGGCATGAGTCTGCCCTTCACACACAGAGCCTCCTGTATTTGGCTCCATATGGACAGGACTATCAAGCCTGTCTATTGTTACTCTTCTTCAGAGTGGGTCAGCAAACGATTGGGACAAGAACAATAAAGCAAGAGCTTCCCTAGAAGCATCTTTCTCTGTTGGCTTGTTCAGGGAGGTTGCACGATATTGTCAGCCTCTGCCTGGCCTGAAGCTCACCAGATCTAACCAAATCTTGAATTGCCTACCCAAGACTTTATCCTGACTACGTGCATTTGGTACCCTTGTCTTCAGATGAGCATCCCTTCCCTGAAGTCATCCATGCCCTTGGGTAGGACTGCATGGAAATATTTTGTTTTCTAATATTTCCAGCCAACATTTACCCAGTGATGCCTCATTACCATTTAGAGAACAACCTTCACAATGTATACTGGGAATCATTACTTATTCTCCCCCTCAGAAAGAGGAGGCGTTTTGATACACTGCATTCTTTTTTAGAGTTTGGCTCCATGTCTGATCCAAAGGTACTTTAAACAGAAGTGTTTAAGAGACATTTGCATACTTTCCTACTAATTTCACTGGTCAGAGAGATGATGCTCAGCGGCAGCGATGGCCTCAAGGCACCAGCAGTACCTTCCATCACCTTCAGAACTAAAACCACAGGGAAAACAAGGTTGCCTCTCAACACCTTTTTCTTCTACAGCTGAACCAGAAGACAGACCTTGCTCTGACTGGAATAGTATCGACTCAACCTTGCCCACCAGGGCTCTTTAAAGGAAGGGTTACTTGGCAGCAGAGGTGGGATTCTGAAATATTTAAGAAAATTATTATACATTGTTATCTTTGAGGAAGATGTTTTGAAATGTTTTAAACTTCTTCTTCTTTGTACAGGACCGACTTGTTTGCAATTAGAATAAATGAGGAAATAAAAGATACTTGTAAATTTTAAAAATCTGCACTATCCTCCAAATAGGTGGAAAGGTATTTTTGCCCTCCAGCAGAGATGTCTGGTGAGAGAGATGCTTACTGGGGCAGCAGCCTGTCCCCAACCATGAAGACATCCTAGGCCCAAAACATGGCGGAATACCTTACATACAGAGACTAAGAGACCCAGAGGGTTCTCCTTCTTGCTCAAAGTCTGATTTTGAGATGAGAAAATGGCGACTCAGGGGAGACAACTGACTTTTCCAAGTCACATGGCAAGTCAGCAGCGCTGCTGAGAGGTGCCCCAGGATGACCTAATCTCCTCCAAAGGTCTTCCTTCAGCACCAGGATTTACTGTCTTTGATTTCATTAGCTCATAAGGGCTCAGTGCTATGTGGACCCAGAGAAAGTAAATGACATAGCCCCCCACAAAGAGCTTTTGATTCTTCTAATTATCCTGAAATAATATCATCACTCTTTCTGAGCTAGCCCACTGAGGAAAACCCTTTAGATGGTATTTAACGCAACATCTTCCTTTTCAACAAAGGAAGAAGCTTAATTCGCTTCTATTCTTTCCTTAACATTTATGGGGATCAGTGGGAAATAATGGTTTTAAGTATGGAGAACCGAAGCTGCCAGAGAAGTACTTTCTTCTCTCTGTAACGAATCAGAAATAGGCAGTAAACCGTGCGTGTGTCCGTGCACAAGAGTGGTGTGGTATGGTGTGTGTGTGTGTGCGTGTGCGTGCGCACGTGTGTGTCTAATTTTAGGCTGAAACAGCACATATCTAACACATGCGCGGATTTTTGTATTAGACTGATTGGGCTCAAATATCAGCTCGACAACATCTACAATGTGACCTCAGCATCGGGTTCCTCTTGTCTGAAGTGGGACTCACAACCTCACAGTCACCGACATGGAGCCTGGGTGTGAAGATTGAGCAAAGCAGAGAAGGGGAAGTCCCTGCATCCCGTGGGCAGGGCAGAGGTCAGCTTGTCTTTTAGGGGGGTGGAGAAAGGAGTTCTATACTTTCTATTTTCCCATATTCTTTAAATTCCTAGGATTAAGATGTTTTCCATTGTGAAACAGAAGGGAAGAGACAGGAGAGAGACTTTATTAAGGATGAAAAATGGCTACAATTTTGAAAGCCGCCTTGTTGACAGAATGTAAGTATGTTTTCAGAATAATTAACAGGAAAGCCAGGACTGAGGAAATTAATTACTATTGGTACAACTGCCTTCCAAATGGCAACCTCGAAGCTGATGCACAGTAAGGCCTCAGTTTCTCAATGGGGTCAGGGAAGGCTTCTGTTGATCAGCTGCTTGCTGCCCTGGGAGATTGAGGAAGTGATTCTGTCCATCATAATAATATCTTCCAAAGGTGGGAATGAATATTTGTGAAGCCCCAACCATGTGCTTGCCGATACCACCTGCTTTTGTATGTACAAATTTAAATATCTTATCGATCTTATAAATTAGGTATAATTAACTCTGCTTTACAGATGAGGACATTCATGGCTGAGAACTTAACTTGTCTGAGGACACACGTTTGGAAATTGACAGTCATTTATAACCCAAACCTGCCTAACTCCAAAGCTTATACCCTTCCTTCTCTATAAGACCACCTTCCACAAAGTGGAAGGAGGTTGGCTTAGGACCCTCGAGGCCAGGGTCTCACTTTATTGATTTGTCCATTTGTCCTAGGTTTGAGAACCACCATTTAGGAGCTGAGTGAATTTGGCAAGTTACTAACCTATCTGATTTCCTCCTCAATTTCTGCATCTGTAAGCATTTTGTGATTTTGAAGACATACCACCACCTTACAGGGATACTTAGAGTTTTAGAATCTATACATTATCTACCCTCACTCAGAATGTGGCCGGAGCCTAACTTCACTGAGTAAAGAATGAGTGGAGATGCATATAGGAAAGTGCGTGTGTCTCTGGATAGAAAATATAAAACTCAAGTTCCATATTATCTCATTTCAGTGAGGTCCTTACCCACTCACATAAGGTTAAGCCATCCTTTCATGTTGGCAACCTTCTTTGTCCAAGTTTTCTAGACGATCTTATCCACAGGAGACCAAGAGAACTGAAAAAAAAAAAAAAAAGCCAAAACAAACAAACAAAAAACATGGCCGAGAGCCTGGTAATCCTCCAGATCCAAGATTTCATGAACAGAGCAAACTTGAGAAGAGATAAGGATAAACCTGAATTCAGTCCTCATGGAAACCAAAGAGAGAAGCCCCAAATGTCAAGGAACTGCCAATTCTAACCAGCAGCTGAGAACTTATAGCAGCTATGGTAGGATGGAAACAGCATGGACTTCGGAGACCATAGGCTTGAATCTCAACTCCAAAGTGACTGGCTGAGTAACCTTAGGCAAGGACTCTTCTAACAGGCAATCTTCCTTAGGGATTCCTCATTGGTCTGGCTAAAAATTCCTCAGAACTGCATGGTCTGTACTCTTTTGTCTAAGTCCTCCCCTTCTTGCCTCTCCTTTCTTAGATGTCAGCCACAAAGGTCTTTCCAGTCCTCTGCTGCCCCTTCCCTCTTGATTGTTCATAGTTGTTTCCTCCCTCAAATCTCCTGCACATCTGATCCCATCTTAGTATCTGCTTCTCAGAAGACCTGAATGGGCCCAGGGTACTAGAAGTGGTCTGAGAAAGCTTGAGGATGGGCACAGTCACTGGGAATGAGTGGGACATGAGACAGGAAGAGTTTTAGCCACAAGGTGCTTGCCATATAGCTGAAAAAATTCACTGAAACAACCTGAGAAGACATGTGAATGGAGGGAAACGTCCCTACCAATATGATCATTCAGGTACTTTGAAGACATGGAGAAACCAAGCATAAAAGGATAGCAGAGTTGGCCAGATGCTGGTAAGTTGTACTGATGCTCCACAGAGAGATAAAGAGAAACTAAAGTTGGTCAACACGCAGCTAAAGGCTGAGTGTAAGACCCAGATTAAGAGTGAAAGAGCAAGAGGATCTATTTGGCAGCTTAAAGGAGGTTCTCATCTACTGCAAGGAAGTGTAGACAATGACATTCACTTACAGTTTTGCACTAGGCCTGCATTAATTCCTTTTCCCTCTATAATAATATACCCCAGTTATAGTCCTCTAAGATCTAAAGGTCTAGACCTTGTGGATATCCTACAAAATGTCCCATCAATCCATTACACTAGGTGTCATTGCTTGAGCAGTACAAACAAGAAGTGGCATCTTGGTAAGAAACATCGCTAAGGTGGATGGCAGAGAAAACTTTGGAATTTCAGGGATCTCTCATTTTGGAAAGGTTTCTAGGGACCCAGCGATCATGGGTATACTAGGATATCCCCCCAAAGCAAAAGATAAATGACTGCATCTTGCACCCCCTACCCCAAAGAAGTGTCTGATAGACCCTCTTTGAGTTCTGGAGGAAGCACGGGGTCCCCAGCATTTAGTGCTGTAGTGCTTTGGATTTTAGCTGTTGGCAGGTAGCTAGAGTAGGGGTGTAATATCTCACTCCAATGAGGAGATTCTCTTTTTTGAAGCTGTTTTAGGCATCATAAGGTTTGCCTAGCTTCAATTCAATGCTACTTACTTTTATTCTGTAGTTCTTGAAGGGTCCTTGAGTAATTTCCAGGATCCTTTACCCTTTGAGGTACTGAAGTTTCTTATCATTATTATTATTATTATTATTATTATTATTATTATTATTTTATCTCATTTGTAGTGTGAGGCTGCTAGAAGTGTTACTTAGCCTTTCAACCACTCTGCTCTGTTTCTGTATGTCAGATTCGCATTACTGCATCTGGGCCCCTCAAGTTCTGGTAAACTTAGGATCTCCCTAGTGCTTGCTTGCTTTCTTTTTTTTTTTTTTTTCCTTTACTTGACAGAGAGAGAGAGATCACAAGTAGGCAGAGAGGGAGGAGGGAAGCAGGCTCCCTGCTGAGCAGAGAGCCTGATGCATGGCTTGATTCCAGGTCCCTGAGATCATGGCCTGAGCCAAAGTCAGAGGCTTTAACCCACTGAGCCACCCATGTGCCCCTCCCCAGTGCTTTCAAGTATATTTCCAAATTTTACCCAACCTTCTCCACCATTCTTGGTGAGAATATTGATCAGCTATAACTCATCTAAATACCCATCATACTTAATTTTTATGATCCAAAATCTTTAGGAAAAAAATCCACATCAGGGATGCCTGGGTGGCACAGTCGGTTAAATGTCTGCCTTCGGCTCAGGTCATGATCCCAGGGTCCTGGGATAGAGTCCCACATTAGGCTCCCTGCTCCATGGGGAGCCAGATTCTCCCTCTGCCAGCTGTTCCCCCTGCTTGTGCTCTCTTTGGCAGATAAGTAAAATCTTTAAAAAAAAAAAAAAAAACATAACATAAACAGGAAGATTAAAATAATTCCACAACCAAGTGGAAGGATACCTTGGTCCCTGCTCTATACTGGGAGGGCACAGCCTCTTATGGGTGGGTCTTTGCTCTAGAACTCCAAAGAAGAACTCTACACTGAGCCACAGCAGTATATCTGATATTAAAAAAGAACTTAAGTGCCCAACATAGAACAGACTATGTAAGATCAAAAGCTCCCTGTGGTTCCTATATGATACGCACACACACACTCACTCACTATATACAGTGGCTGCTAACCCTGAAGGACTTGGAAAAGCAGATGCTTAGAATACATAGTTAATTAACACAATGTATAATATCTTTCTTGAAATCTGTAATGTCTATCAAGAGTATAATCTTCCTGATGGCCAAGACAAATTTGCCTTTGTAATACTGTAATCTGATTAAGTAGCTCAGTGCTTGGCATATAGTACTCATTCCATAAATCTTAACTGTATCTTGGGAAGAACAAAGAAAAGAAAGAGAAGGGGCAACTTTAAGGGAAAGTTCCCCTTAAAGATGCAATAATATAAAGACAAACCACAATGATCAAAGATTCCTGAATCTGAATGTGCTGTGTGTAACCAATCATCCGTCTACTCCCGAGTAGAAATCAAGCATTTCTGAAACTTAGCCGTTTGTTCATTTTCCGTTTTCACTTTTTATATTCCTCTGTCCCAGTGGAAAGGGGGAATGTAAATCTTCTCATATTAGTGGTTCCTAGTCTCATTGGGTTTCATGTGGCATTGAGTGGATTGTGAAAATAAAAATCCAAAGAGGGACTAGAGTATTGGTTTATGTGAAGTCACTGTAATATTCAAATGAAAGCTACAAATCAGCTATGTAAATGAGCCTGTACCCAGGGCAGAACTGCAATCAAACAGCCTGTAGAAGGAAACTTAATAAGCCCTGCCTCTCCTTCTATTACCTTGTGAGTAAGTTTCCTGAGAGTCTGGGTCTGTGAGGGCACCGAGTGAGCGTAGCTTCAGGCATTCCACTGGCTGTCACAGAGCTGCACTGGGACCTGGCAGCTCTCTGAAGTTCCAGGAAGGGTTGAGCAGTTTGCATCTGTGTCTCCATCAAAAGGCATTAAATATGCATTTGATCAAGATAGTAGTTAGCATATGAAGCACCTATGGGGGAAATTTGCTTGAAATTATTACCTCCTCCCCCTCTGAAATGGCTTTGGGACCCACATGCTCACAAGAGAGTTGGTTTAAAGAATGGGAAATCATCCAGAGAAGATTGGCTGCCAAGAGTTTTGGGGAAGGAATAGACCAAAAGTCAGGGTTAGTGACCAAAGCTGGGACACAGTCCTACCCATGGAATTTAATTTTACCATTTGTTGGTGGCCACAGGACCATCGAAGCCAAGCAGCAGTACCTCCTGGTTTGCCCAAGATGGTTTGGTTTTAAACCTATTGTTCCAATATGATTATTACTAGCACCAACTTTCATTCTTACATGTGTCCTGGTTAGGATGGTCAACTATAAGACCATCCTACAAAGTAAGGATCTTCAAAATCATTCACCTTTCAGGTAAGTCAAACCCTAATTGTAGTAGCTAGGGACTGTCACTTCTCATAGCCCAGCTCTGTGTCCATTCATGATGAGGCTGGTAAGTTTCCTGTCCCTAGAATGATTCAAGCAAAGTAGATAAGGAGACGAGGTAAAGGGGATTCAGCCAACAAACAGAGACCAGACAGTGGTATTATGGGTTTCCTTCTTCCCCCAAGATTCTGCAAGAATCAGAGATTTAGCAAGAAACAGACGCACAGTGGAAATAGTTGTTCAAGTTTCTGCAAGCCTATGCCAGCTGGAGAAGAGTCCCTGAGGGCAAGTTTCCTCACCTTCTTTACTAGATACTGATCAGGAGAGAGGAAGTGAGAAGGAGGTAAAAAGTGAGAGCAGTTACAAATACGATGTGCCCTCCCTTACTATACCCCTGACCCGGGCTCTAGCTTGGACTCCAAGATCAGCAAATTCTTGCTAGATGCAAAAATTCAAGTATGTGTCAACATCTAGGAGTTTGTTTTAGCCGGATAGGGGCAGGCTTTGCTGGAGTACGAAGCAAAATTCCAGTGGCTTAAAACAAGTTTATTTTTCTCTCCGCCACACTTTCCACTGGGTATTGGCTGGGCCCTCTTGCTCATGTTCTACTTACTCAGGCGCTCCCTAGTGTCACAGTTACTGAAATAGGAAAAGGGGCACGTGGCGACTTACCCACTAGCTCTGGAAGTTCCTGCCAGCCATGGCACGCATCACCTCTGCATTTCACCGGCCACAGGAAGTTACATGCATGGGGATATGCCTAATTTCTCACGGAAGTCCAGGAACAGGAAAGGCAAAGAGGATGGCACCAACTATAGGTCGATGGGAGAGAGTCTACCGATGGCACGCCAAAGTGCCTGGTATACAGCAGGAGCCAAGCATGTGCCACCTCCCTCCAGAGATATGTCCCTGTCCTTCGGAGTCCTTTCCTCCCGCCACCTTCCTTTTGAAGGAAACCACAGTGTGGAGATTACTTAGCCTGGAGTCTCAGAAGGGAGGACTCCTGAGTATCCTCAGACAGATGAAGAGCTCTGCCGGGTGTCGTACAGGCCAGGACTTCCTCATCCTAGTCTGGCCTGAGCACATCTGAACAGTAGCAGCAGCAAAGCTAATATTTACTTACACGGCCCTTCTCATGTGCCAAGCCCTGTTTTAAGTGCATCACCATGCATTTAATCCTCACAACAGCTTTTTGAGATAGTCAGTATCCTCTTTGGACAGATGAGAAGACTCGGGTAAAGAGATACAGTAACTTCTCTGAGGTCTATGGTTATTAAGTGTCCAAGCTGGAATACGAACCCCAGGCCTTGTGTTCTGCCCACGTTCCATTGCCTGTGCACCAGACAGACTGGTTGGAGAATCAAGACACACGTGTCTTGGTGCCATTAGAGGCCCTCAGCTAACAAGAGATGCTGTTGTGCAACAACAGGATCTGATGGCGTAGCGTGTGCTAGAATGTTGTTTCCCAGGGAATGGAACTCCTGGAGGCTTTGGAAGTGATCCTAGTGATTCCTTAAGAGCATTAAATAGCTCTGAATCCCACGGTGATATGTGCATTTCCTTTTCATTGCTTTCTTCTCTTTGTTTTCCAATCCTTCTGATTATGACAGAAAGAAAGCTTGGATGTCAAGGCCATCCTAGAACTAACCAGCGCTTGTTAATCTCACTTGGAAGGAAGAAAAAGTCTTTAGGCACAGAGTCTTCTGCAGTCAACAGCGTTCACTGAGAATGAAAGGACATCGTTTTGCTTGTATTGTATTTATTTTTGTTGCTATTTTCTGTTATTGGAAGGGGATGCTAGATTTCCACTTATGGCAGTGGTATAGTTTCATTTGAAAACACTTAAGTTAAAAAAAACAAAAAAACAAAAAAATAAAACAATTGAGCTGGTATGGAAAATGGAAATTAAATAGCATGGATGGTATTCAGACATGCCCAGAATGGTGCAAGTGGTAAGTCCAAGACTTGAATTTGGGAAACAATATTCTGGACAGATGGGCTTGCAGAACATCAAGCTGGACTTAGGGTAGATGGTAAAAAATTCTTTTCCCTCCTGTTAGCTGCTTTTTGGTGGTCAATAACCAAAACAATAAGAATCCCCTCTTTCCCAACTTTGACACATGATCAAGTGTCCCCAAGCCTTACAGATGTAAGATAAAATGAGCCTGAAAGGATGCAGCACAATGAAACACAGACAGCATTGCATCAGGCAGGGGGAGAAGTAGACTTAGATCAGTAACTAGTCCCCGTGCGACCGCGAGTGAATTTCCTACTGATCCAGAGCCTCCAAGCCATCAACTATAAACTGGGAGAAATAAAGTCTATGTCCCGGGGTTCTTGAGATTATTAAGTGAAATCATGGGGAAAACATTACCTGCCTCACCTTGCTGGCTGTTGTGCAGATCAAGCATTCATCCACACTTTTTAAGACACCGCCCACAGGCTGGGCAGTCAGAAGACAGCATCAGCTTTTGCCCCTGCAGAGCTGGGTCGAGTGGGAATTTATACTGACAGCAGCACTAGGAGAAACAAAACCATGGAACAGCCATTTACAGAGGAGTCACCAGAGGTCGGGTGTGGAGCTAAGGGTCATACAGGCATGATCCCATTTCATCGTAGGTAGAGCTCCTAGGAGGTAATTATCATTCCCATTTTATAGATGAGAATCGGAGTCTTGAGGGATAAGAAGCTTCCATAAGGTTATGGACTGGGGGCAGAGCAGAGCCAGTACTCACCCTCACAACAGGTTTCTTCCTAAAACAGATGTTATCCAGGAAAGCAGAGGCTGGACGGATTTTAGAAAGAGGATGGAGTGCATTGAAAGTACTTAGAGAGTCAGCCCTGCATCTACCCGAGCACTTCGTGGATTGTGACGCATTAATGGGAAAACCTGTTGGTCCTCAGTATTCCTACTGTATCATTCTTTTTTTTTTTAAGATTTATTTATTTGACAGAGAGAGATAACGAGTAAGCAGAGAGGCAGGCAGAGAGAGAGGAGGAAGCAGGCTCCCTGCTGAGCAGAGAGCCTGATGTGGGGCTCAATCCCAGGACCCTGAGATCATGACCTGAGCTGAAGGCAGAGGCTTAACCCACTGAGCCACCCAGGTGCCCCCCTACTGCATCATTCTTAGAGTCACATCTTTTCCATGGGGCATGTGAAGTTCTCTAAGCACCCATGTGAGCATGGGGGGCAGTTCCACTATTAGAGCAATGCTCTCTGTTGCTTCCCAAGTTCTCATGCACGCAGGAATTACCCCCCCCCCCCGCCCCCGAGATCCCGTTAGAGCACAGATTCTAAGTCTGGAGTGAGACCTGAGAGTCTGCATTTCTCATAAGCCCCCATGGTCAATTCTACTGGCTCAAGGCCACAGTTTGCATAGAAAGGCATTAAAGCCCTCTGTCCATGGAGTAGAGGTTTTTTCCCAACCTTTCTCATGCAGAAAGCCCTACTCAGCTCAAATCAAGGTGTAGCATATGAGGTGGGTGGGCGGTCTCCCTGCCTCGGAGGAAAAGGAGCAGAACCCAGAAGGGCTGGTACCTCTGTGCAGCAGCTTCAGCTCTGAGGGGGAGGGGCAGGTGGGGAGCCTGCTGGCTCATAACTTCCCACCAGCAATGAGCCGGAAGGAAGCTGGCCTCAGGGGCCATTAACATTTACATGTCACCCCAACAGTCCTCCCCACACTCACTCGAGGCACCACAAAATACATGTTATTGAACCTTACGAAAAAGCCTATAAAATGTGCAGTTAAATTGCATTTCCTTGGGGAGTGGTAGCTTCTTTGGGGATGGGAGTCTCCCTCCGCATGATGGTGGCCTTTGTGCTGGGCTAGTACGTATGGAGCAGGTAAGGGTGTCAAGCTCTCTGTGGGGTCATCTCATTTTATCCTCGCTCCTTCCCTGACTCAGAGAAGGATGCCAAACCTCAGACAAGGAGTTGATAAGTCAGATTCAACCCCAGATTTCTGGACTGCAATTGTATGCCAAGTTGTAGGTGTGCGCGTGCATGCGAATAGGATTTGTGTATGAAGAGAACAACCAAGGAGTTCATCAGGTTCTCAAAGGCACCTATGATCCCCTCAAAAGGTCCGTGCTCTCTGGTACAACTAAAAAAACAACTAGAACAATTGTCATCCTGAGCAGTGGCTCTCACTCTTTCTTCATGAGAGATCCGGCCGTTTAATGCCAAATTTTCTAACCATTCCCTCAAAAGATAGTTGGGATTTCAGAGTCTCCTGTGGAGAAAAGCACATACAGACAAAAGAAACTCAGTTCAGGCCTTCTCTCCAGTGAATCTGTGCTTTAATCATGACCAAGCATCTGCAGGCACTTGGTAAATAGGAGTATGGGGCTACAGCAAATATGGTTTCCTTTCTTCTCTCTTTATTCTCAAATGGTGTGTGGCTGGGCTGAGTCTAAATGACGGAGATCCCTGTCCCTAATCAAAGCTCATGCCTTGTTACCACAGGCCGACCACATGCAGGTGGCGGACTTCTGTGTCTTAATCCAGGAAGACGTCTTAAGACAGCGGTGAAGGGCACCAGCTATGTTGGGAGCCAGACAGACCAGCAGGCAAAATACAGGTGTGTACCCGTTGGCCAATCACCTCAGTTGACCAATCTATAAAATGGGGATAAGACGAGTACCTACCTCCTAAGTGTTCTTGTAAGGCTTAAAGAGATGATGATGTATACAACTGGCATCCCCAAAGCTGGCCAGGCCACCAGCTATAGTCGCCAGGCTGCAAAGATTGCAAGTGGCCCTTTCCTTGGGAAGCTCCGCCAGCACTCACCGAGCGGTGGCTGGTCTGGAGCTCATGGAATCAGCCACTGGCTTTCCTGGTAATCCATTTTCCAAGTCATGCAGCACTCTCCAGGGGCTGGGCTGGCCTGGTCCTATCATCTCCTTTCAACTCGAGATTTTGAGTGTTTATGTACCGTGCTCAACATCCCTTGTGGTTTGAATTGGGTCTGTCTAGAGTCCAAATCCCTGGGGGGCCGGGGGGGGGGAACGCTCTCAATGATCTCTTAGGTATTCAATCCCACCATAGAGCCATGCACACACAGGTGTTGGATAGATACGTGTTCACTTAAATCATGCTAAGTTCTAACCCAGTATGCGCACTCGGAAACAAAAGGGCACGCATCAGCTGGAGGAGCACACTGGCTTGAGGTGTACACCAGCACTAGAGAACCAGTGTGTGTTGTCGAAACAAGACTTGTTGACAAGCATCGTAGGAAAGAATCTGAGGATGGCATCAGATAATGCAGACCCTTGTTTGGACTGGATAACTTGGCCATGATTTCACCTCTCTGAGCTCAGCTAGAATGTAAGAGCGTCAATAGCTGCCTTGTCTACCTTTCAGAGCTGGCCGTAAGGAGTGAGTGAGATCACCTGAATGAAACTGTCGGACACTGTAGGTACGGTTTTCTCGTCATCGTATTATAGTTATAGTGACAGGTAGAAAAGTCCCAAGGAAACTCCAGAACAATTCTGCTTTGGAGGAAAGTTACATTTAAAGAGACAGAGGACAAGAAGGAACCAGGACTATGGAAAGAGTCATTGTCCTCAATGGAAATCTAAAAGTAACATTGCTGGTCTTAAGGCCATGATGACGGGGGGTGGGGGGGGGGGTGGGGGGGGTGGGGATGGGAAAGAGGGTGGCTAAAATTCATGGCCTTCCTAAATCTATCTTGAAAGAGTTAAAAGTGATTTAAATAAGATATTTATCAACATTTAAACTTTACTCCTCAAACTGACCCAGTTTTCCTGAGAACATCTGTGGCCTAGCAGCAGGGGACAGGAGTCCCATTACATAGACAACCTGTCTAAAAGGATCTGTAAAACTCGGAAGGCCCCATCAGAAGCCCATTCAAAAAGCTCTGAATTGGATTTGTGCAGCTCAAGAGGTGGCAGAGATCAGTAAATGATTTCCGACAGAAAACAGCAAAATCGGCGAGTCTGCCTTTTCAAGCGGCCTGAGCCAATCCACCAGCAATGCTCATCACAGCTGGAGAGCTGCTTCCAGAAAGGAGTAGGGAGGTGAACTCAAGCTAGGGACAGCCTCTGGGGACACCAACTGGCATCCCCAAAGCTGGCCAGGCCACCAGCTATAGTCGCCAGGCTGCAAAGATTGCAAGTGGCCCTTTCCTTGGGAAGCTCCGCCAGCACTCACCGAGCGGTGGCTGGTCTGGAGCTCATGGAATCAGCCACTGGCTTTCCTGGTAATCCATTTTCCAAGTCATGCTGAAGGATCAGAGCAAGCAGATCTGTATCCCACTCATCCCTCTGTCTTGCAAGCAGAGCTCTCCTTGGAATTAAAAAAGCTATAATTAAAGTACCTTATTTGGGCATGCCGTAATTAGTCACCAATTCAGCGTGCCATCAAATGTAATCCAAATATAAACACCAAGGCTGCAGGTGCCAATTCCCTGGTGAGCTCTGGGAGCTAGTGAGCCCTACCTGTCTTTCTCATAAGACCTCCTCACCGACCCCCCAACCCCCACCCACCAACCCAGTCACTCACTGGTGAAACCTGCTGGCCGCTGAGAGAGACCCCCAGGGTAGTTTGTCTTCCCAGACATTTCCAAGCCCTGGAGGTGGGCTTCCAGGGAGCAGATTTTGTCCCCTCACCACATAAAGAAACTCGAGGTGAAAGCAGCTTCTTAGTCAACACTTGAAGGGGAATAGTGTGGCTTCGTGATTAAACACAAGCTTTGGAGCCACTTTTAATCCATTCAACAAATGTTTACGAAGATCCTGCTGTGTGCAGGACAGTGGGGGTTCAGTAAAGAATAAGACAGGATAATCTGCTAGAAGCTCCAGGAGCAGAGAAACTGGGCACTCAAGCTGTGTGACCTTGGGTAAATGAGGTGACCTCTCTGAAGCTGTTTGTTTATCCATAAAATGGGGATAATCCTGTTCATCTCACAGTGCTGTGGTGAAGATGTCAACCTCTAGTAGTTTGCACAACACAAAGCAGAGCTGGGACTGGAGAGTCATTCTCTCCAGATGAGTCTAGCCCCTGGTTTCCAGTCTGTTCCCACTGGCAATTTTGCTGCACTTCAAAGCGGGCTTGGATTAGAGGAGGATCTGGAACTGTGGGTCAGGGTCATGTGACTGCCCCCTTCCCATTTAAAGCCCATGAGGTTTCCTAGAGCCACTGGACTGGAGTTGGCCATGATTGTGCAGGGACTGTCTGCCTTATAGAGGGCATACCTCCCCCAACAATACTCATGTGCATGGCAATTTCCTGCTGGACCCTTAGCTCCAGAAGCCTCCTCCCCTCCTCCGCTTCTCACTGGTCAGGGCATTTCCTAATTCTCCACAGAATTTTGTCCAGTCAGGATGCCTGGCTGACTCAGTCAGAAGAGCGGGTGACTCTTGATCTCTGGGTTGTGAATTCGAGCCCCACGTTGGGCACTGAAATTACCTAAATTAATTAATTAACTGGCTACTTAGTTGACTGAAAGAAAGAATTTCGCCCAATGTCCAGTACATAAGGGAATCAAGTCTGGCAACCGCAATTCATTCAGTCAGCCCAAGGAAGGACCTCAACGTTTATTCTCATGGCCCCTGGGCAGACTTTTGCTCGAGTGTGTGGGATCTCTTCCCGGGCCCAGTACTTAGCTGCTTAGCCAGTGCATTCCCCTGAATATTTACTGAGGTACCTACTACCTTAGACACTCTCAGGACCATTTCACCCACTGTATTTTATGTCCTCTTCAATACATGGCACCAGCAATTCCCATCCTCAGTTTCTCTGCCCACAGCCATCAGATTCCATCCTCGGTTTCTCTGCCCACAGCCATCGCATCTAATCCACCAGCATGACCTTCAAAATGGGATCCCTGATCCATCCATTTCTTTTCTCCTCCACAACTGCATCTGTCCAAGTCACCTCTTACTCAGGCTCCCTGTTACTGTTCCTTATGACCTGTTCTCTACAGAGTGGCCAGGGAGATCTTTTTAAAAACACAGATCAGATCAGGTTACAGCCCCGGTCAAGACCCTCCAATGGCTCCCATCTCACTTAAAATCAAGTCCAAACCCCATGCTCTAACCTCATGCCCCAGCACTCTGCTCTTCCACGGCCACCCCTCATGACTTCGGCAGCCCCAGGGTCTTTGTCTTCACTGCTGACTTACCTAAGAACTCCTCCGCAGTTCTCCACATGGATGGAAACACCCTGAATGTTGACTCCTCAGAGAAGCTTTCTCACCAGTCTCCTCCCAGCCATTCTCTACCACACCAGCCTTTTAAATTTTGTATCCCATCAACGTCTGATATTCTTCTGTTTATTTCTTTAGACTGTCTCTCTCTTCCCTAGAACGTAAGCTCCCTACAAAAGGTCATTTCTTTTTGTATCCCATCTCATGGGACACATTGCACATAGTAGACAATATATTTGCTGAATGAATCTTCATATCAGTTATCTGTAAAATGAGGATAAATCCACCTGAAAGAGGTCAAGTAATTGGTGTGACACAGCCAGTATGCCACAGAGCTTGCCTCCATTCAAGCCTGAATCTTTGCTACTCTAAACTCGGTGCTTTTCCACACTCACTGTCTTCTCTTTCATTTCTCTTTCCCTGCCTCCACCCCCAGCAGCTGACAACATTTCAGATTTATGATAAATGCCTAAACATAAGACTCTGCCTTTTTTTTTTTTTTGATGGCTTATGGCTAACACCTAAATGTTTGTATTTTCAGCCATGACTCTTCTGAATCAATAGAAAACACTCATTCAAAGAAGACCCCACCAACATCCTTTATCTTTTATCAAGGGATGCCTACCATTCATCAATCATCTGACATTTCTGTCCATTATGCCTGTAGAAAAAGGTGTCTACCATGCCACAGATCAGAACATGGGTGGGAAGTTTCTCTCCTTGAGAAAGAATCAACCAAGATTGCCACCCGGGGAATGGTTGGCTAAGGTTTCTGGAATAGAGGCAAAATGACACCTCCAAAATTCAAGGTAGTACTATGAGCAATCAAGGCGCAAAGAGTTGGGGTGGGAGCGTGGTGCCATTTGCACAGAGATCTCATAAAGGGGGAAAGGGCATGCCTGGGGGAGTGCCCAGTAGTTCTGTGGAACAGGAGTGAGTGTGTGAGGGGAGATATTTGACAGGTGTCTACATATGCATACTCACCTTTTAAAGTAGAAATGAACAGCACAAGACTGGGAATCAGAACATTTACCTTTTGAGCATTGTTTGGTTTCCTTGCTGTAGGGTTTTGGGCAAGTCTCACAACTTCTTGTCTCAGAATCCTCCTCTTATATGGTTGGGAGGTCAGCACCCCAGCCCTGCTTACCTCAGACCTTTCATGGAGAACATTCAAATGATCCATGGAACTGGACCTATGCAAGGGAAAGTAATTATTATTGCGGTTCTTATACTAATGGATCCCATTCTGCAATTCAACTCACAGGATATAATGATGGAGGCAGTGCAGGTAGAGATGGGGACCTTGGGGTTTCCATCTCCATCTTTCCATCTGTGCCTTTTCATCCCTGAGCTCACCCCCTCCACTCCTTAGTACTAAAAGTCCCCATGTCCCATGCTCTGCCCCACCCTTTCTACCAACTCCCCTCAAAGTCTTCATTCAACCAAAATCCAGCTCTCGAAATCACACTCTATGGTCCCTGAGGGAATGAGATCCGCCCTGCCCCCATTCCAACATGGAAGTCTTGAAAGAGGCTCTGCTTTTGAAGAGCATTTCCCCTCAAGGTGACACCAAATCAAATGCATCTTCCTCAGTGACCACCAAGCTAACCCATTCCACAAGACCAAGGCTGACTCCTCTGGAGGCAAATAGGAAAGGGCCACTGGCATGACAAATCTCATCACCATACGAATTAGGATTATGATGGACAGAAATCCAGCCTCACATTTGGGAATTTTCTCGGCACCGTATTTCATGGCTCTAAAGTCATTTGGTTAAGAAAGGGCAGAGGATTACAGTATTCATACTGATTTGAAACAGATAACAGTACCACTCCTGCCCTGACATAACTGAACTTCCATGGGTGCTCTGAGCGTTCACAGCTCTGGCCCATATGCCCATGAGTTTGTGAAGCCATCTGAACAACTGGTCTTTGAGGGGACCAAATACATATTCAGGGGAGATATTAAGCCTCTCTGCAAAGGGGATACCCCATAAAGGACTGTGGAAGCACTGTTTTGTGCGGGTCTCAGCCTACGCATAGTGATGTCATCAACTAGAAATGCCTGTGGGCACACAACTGAGCCCAAGACGACCCCCTACATTTTCCCAACCAGAACCAGTATTGTGGCTGGATGGTTCTTACTATGGTTCTTACTATGATTGCAAGACATATACCTCAGCAATAACCATCAGGGAACTTTGAAAAGATAGGTTTATTACTCACAAGTGCGAGAGAGTACACGTCACACCTGGGGCCATGCAACAAGACTAAAGAGAGAGAGCTCTGACCAAGAGTTCTGCCTTAACTGGGGCCAAGGGAAGGTGCCTACTCTTGCATGGGATCACTCCTTAGTAGTGACTTTAAAACAGAAGGGCAGGAATTAAAGCACTGGAAGGGAAAAACAAGCCCTCTCTCAATTCATTATGTGGGGCGCCCAGGCCCTTCTAAAGAGGAACTTCGTGGGTGGGGCAGCCTAGCTCTTCATCGCCCTGAGTAGCTGGCAAAGTGTTTATTCAAGATGGATGCTTCTGAAATGAATGCTTGGGCAATCAAAAGCTTGATGTCAGGCACTAACATTACAATCAAAAATGCTAATTGTCAGGCGCTAACACTACCAGCACACTGTACTCAGTTCAATTCAACACATATTTATTGAGCACCTGCTAGATGTGGCTAGATGCCAGGACGATGTTCTTACAGCTTTGGGGCCAAGTCTTGGTTCTGTGGTTTGTTACGGATCACACGGGATTACCATCACATGGATGACTTCACTTCTGGAAGCCTCGGTTTCTTCATCTGTAAAATTAGGAAACACAGTAAAATTTACTTTGTGGGTCTTAGATCGTTTGTCAATAAAAATGTTTATAAAAGTGATTGCCAATAAAGGTACTAGTGAGCAGTGGGAGCAGGCTGTGCGCGTACGGAGAGGGGAGAAGAAAGATGGTGTCCTCCTTCCCCAGCTGGAATGAGGAACCAGTTTGTCTTGCAGAACCTCCTTGATTCGGGTAAAACAAAATGCTTGGGGTGCTGTGTGACAGGCAGTAGTGAATACAGTCATAAAACCTGCGGCCGCACTGGCTGATTACTTCACCATGACTTACTGCATGAGTCACTTACTCTGCCTGAGCCTGAGTTTTCTTAACTGTCCAACAGTGTTGGGAAGATTCAATAAGTTAATATATGTAAACTGCCTAGAACAGTGCCTGCCACAGGCAAGGTCTGCATGTGTGTTGCTACTGTTATCACTTGGACATTTAAAAGGCAGGTTGCTCCCAACTTGAAAAGGTCTTGGAGGAGAGGCCTTCCTTACTGACCCTATTTGATGTTGTACTCACTCACTATCTGTTCCTTGGGTTGTCAGATAAAATTCAGGGGCTCAGTTAAATCCAAGTTGCAGACAAGTAATGAATCATTTCTGGTATAAATATATCCCATGCAATATTTGGGATATACATATCCTGAAAAAAATTATTTGTCTTTCTGAAATGCAAATTAAATTGAGTGTCCTGTTTTTTAATTTACTCAATCTAACAACCCTCCCAACTGTTACCCTGTTAAATAATTCCAGGCAGTGAAAAGTACTATGAAAGTGTCTTTTAATATTACTTATCATAATGTCTTTCCGCCTAGAATGTACATTCCACGAGAACAGGATCTTGTCTGTGTTATTTCTATCTGTATTCCCAGGCATTGGCAGCATACCTGGCCCATGGCAGGAACTTAACACGGAAGTGTTTTTATGACTGAGCAAGAGGGAACTTGCAGGACCAGGGAGAGGCCCTTGGAAGCATCCAACTTCCCGCTCTTCTGATCTTTCTCAAATGCAACTTCAACAAATCTTTCCAAGCATCACTCCCATCCTCACCCCTAGGTCTGAGCACTTTGTGTTTGCGGTATGGGGATTCTGACCCTTCTCGGGGCTTAGACTTCGATCCCGCCTTCAGCGTGGGGTTAGGAGACACGTTATATTTTTCCTTTGAACTGTGAACAATCAATTCTCTGCATTCCAATTCTGTCACCGTCCTGGGCTCCACAGACTACAAGAAATGGACTTGCCTTATGCTAATGGCATTTCATTTATCATGATGGTGCCGAATGAGGGGAGACCATTAAGCTGAGCGTGATGTTTTATTAGCGTGTTTTTCTGAGGTCTGTGACTCTGCAGAACACAATGAATAAAAATGACCTAAATTTTGCTTCGTGAGATGAATTCAGGCTATACTTGCTCAGTTGCCCAAGCTTGACACTGCCTTTGGTAAATAGCTTCAGAGTTCCGGTCTTTCCTTCTAGAACATTAGTGCACGTGTGGCTTTGATGTCATTTAATTTTAATTTTTTGCATTTAGTAATAACTCTGGTCTTCCATAAAATGAACATCACTTGACTCTTTGTGACTTCTAGTTTGAGACCATAGAGACTTCGGGGACTTCAGGACCAGAATGTCTACCCTGTGCCTGAAATTGACAATGTTTGCCACAGTGTTAAAAATGGTGTTGCTAAGTGTGGTTGAAATTGTTCATAGCCCTTTCTGATTCAAAGTGTCACATTTGCTGTGTCTGATGTGCTGTCTTTAAAGAGAAATGGCTTTCTCTTTGCTTTGGAATTGAGTTCTTAATTGAACGGGTAGTTAGCCAAGCGGCACTGTGATAAGGTGTAGGAAACTCTCATTTGCAAGGACTGATGGGGAGTGGAGGAAGGTTCCACTGCCTTGCTTCCTGCACTGGGCATTAGGAGAACCTAATGATCTACATAAAACTGAGCTACTTTGGTCTCATGCTCCTGTAACATAACTTTTTTTAAAGATTTTATTTATTAATTTGACAGACAGATCACAAGTAGGCAGAGAGGCAGGCAGAGAGAGAAGAGGAAGCAGGCTCCTCCCTGAGCAGGGAGCCCAATGTGGGGCTCGATCCAGGACCCTGATATCATGACCAGAGCCAAAGGCAGAGGTTTTAATCCACTGAGCCACCCAGGTGCCCCTGTAACATAATTTTTAAAAGAAAAAAAGGAAAGAGAAGGATGATAACATAAATGTGCTTGCCCATGGGCCACTGAACAGTTTTTCTGGTCCCTTCAAAAGGGACAGCTGTAAAAGCCGTGTCTTAGGCCTTCCTCTTTCGCTGGCAACAGGAAAGGCTCTGTAGCTTATAATACAATTATTCTTGGATGATGTAATATGACTTTACAGATTCCAGCAGTTAGTTTCAAAATACATGAAGACTTTTTTTCCGCCTTTACTAGTCAATAACTCATCAGGGGAAGAAAAAGCTATACACATACAGTGTTAATTAACAACATTATCAATACTAGCAAGAAGAAATTGGAAACAAGCTGTATGTATAATGTGTAATGTGTAACATTCTGGAAATTGCTAAGTAAATTATGGTGTGTGGACTCTGATGAAAGATAATGCGTTCATTGAAATGATAATTAGAAAGACTTGGATACATGGAAAATGTTTAAGCTAAAGTATCAAATGAGAGAAAAACTACTGAATTATGTGAGCATCGTGACTGCAACTATATCAGCATAACTGGGTAGATGAGTACAACTGGAAGAGGAGGCAAAAATGAAAATAATAGTTATATAGAATTAGTTGGATTAAAGATAATTAATTACTTTCATTTGAAACTGTTTCTTAAAACCAAAAGTTCTTTTTAAAATAATGGGTTTGTTTTGTTTTGTTTTGTTTTGTTTTCAAAAGCAATGGCAGAAACGCGTGATCAGTTTAAATCTTTGAATCTAGAATCTACTCCTTTGTTCATCCTGGAGTTCATTACTAAGGTAATATCCAGCTTGTAGAATCATTTAAATTCTCTAAATAGTTAATAAGGATGAAGTTGAAACTACTCAGAGAGAGACTTGCAAAAAAAAAAAAAAAAGTCATCCTCTTTTAGGATAAGAAGCTCTCAGATATCACCAATGATATGCTCCTTGTATTACCAGTGGGAGAGCTCCAGCTCAGAAGGATTGGAGACTTGGTCAGGACCACACAGAGGGTAGCAGGGCTAGGACTAGAAAGGGCAGCCCCTGGTACAGTACAGACCTAGTATGTAATCACAGAGGCCTCCCTTTGGTGGGGGATTACAATAAAGTTCCTTCAGCCCACTGGCAGGGCCAGACAAGACTCAAGTTCAGCCCCTAAAGCCCTCTAAGCCAGCACATACACTAACTGCCCTGCTGAGCTCAGCTACCCTGGCTGGGCAGGAGGAAGATGAACAGTGTTCCCTTGCCTTCCCTATGTGTGTATCGAGTGCTACTTTCTCTTCCCTGTTCAAGGCAAGGTTGCCTGTCTGTTACATTTTCTTGGCTCTGCCCTTGACCCACGGCTGAGTCCTAAGAACCAGCAGTCTGCTCAGTCCCTAGGAAGCTTTCCCTCTTGTTTGACAAGTTGCAGTCCTCACAGCTCCTGGCCCCTGGCAGAATGGGCAGGGATTTCTCTTGGGGGCAGCCACTCTTTACCATCAAGAAATTCTAACTCAAGCTGTGGGGCCTCACAGGGTCTCCCAGGAGCAGAGCCCTGAGAACAGACTGGCCCTGATGTCCTAGATGTCATTTCTGGCACCTGGTTCTAAGTCAAGGATTAGAACGTCAGAGCTCCAAAGACCTGGTGCTGATTTGCCTTTCATTCCAACTCTGGATTAAAAGTGTTCTTCCTGGCATGCCTGTGCTTTGTGCTCCTTGGTACACGGAACCGCTCAACTTGATATGTAGAAAGTGGAAGTTCAGATTTACTGAAAGCTTTTTATTACCACTAACACAGGAAGAAGCAACACTGTTCCCTACCTATTCTGGAACTTTGGACAACTTACCTCACCTCTAAATCTTAGTTTTCTTGTCTGTTAAAAATGGGAGAATTTGAAGAGAGAATACATATAAAATTGCGGGACAGTACATAGCATATGGTAAATATTCACTACCAGTTAAGTTATTATATATGTATGTATGTATATATATATATATATATATATATATATATATATATATATATAATCTCCTAATCTCCTTATCCATGAAACGGGAATTTTAACACCTGTCTTCACCACCACCTTTAATGGCTGTGGCTGACAAATAACTTCTAGACCTGAGCTAGTGTGGACACTGGGCAATCCCAGCAACACGAGCATCACAGAGTCTTGGGTCCTGGGGGCTCTTAGCACCAAGCAGCTCCCCCACTAGGACTTCTATCTCCACATGAGACATGAGGACTTCAAGGCTAGTGGGCCAGTGTGTTGATGGGACATGCCCAAGATCACCAAGCGAATTAGTGACAGGACCTGTTTCAAAACTAGATTTGCCCAACGGTCAAGTCCATATTCTTAACCATTATTTCATAATGCTTTTATGCCATCAGTCAAAAAAATAATTTTGCCATATATTACATAAAAAACATGTCAGTTATGCTAAATGTCCATCAAATCCACAGTATATGACAAATTTGTACTTCTTCTTTAATATGTGAAATTTTTGTTGTTTGTTTTGTCTTACTTGAGTTGTCGCTCTTTGACCTCTTTATTCTGAAAGAGAGCATGGGTGCAAAGAAGACGATGGTGTGGGGGGATCCTTCCAGATCACAGAAGACCCTCATTACTAAGACCTTCTGTGCATGATGATTCCTGCACGCCCTTTAATCAATATTCTAAGACCCAGGGAGGCTCTGACTCCATATCTTCTTTGGGAAAGGGCTTGGTATTAAACAATCCTGGTAGCCCATTTGACCGAGTTGTCTTGCACTGGTGGGTCAGAAGCTACTCTTTATTGTGAACTTTTCTTCTCTTAGTCCTGTCAGAGTGAACAGCCATCTCTCTATATTCCATTCAGAGCCCGTCAGTCATTCTGGATTCAGATTTAAAGATCCTATTAATGAAAATGTTATTTTAGGAACTGGAACGGGGGAATAACATATGCTTGCATTAATGGGAGAAAACAAGAGCAATTGCTTCTGTGTATTACGGTTGGGTCTCAGATTCAATGAATTCTGGAATGAGATGGAAAATATAATAAGCATGATTCTGAAAATTGAATAATCAGCATTCCATGTGGTTCCAATTGTAATAGATGGAAAAACATAAGCAAAACAGAAGGATTGTTTGCTCATAAGCTTTTCTGAGACTATCACTCTGAAGGTGGACTTATCTCTTCGAACAATGGCCCATTGTACTGTGGGAGAGGCAACACGACTTCCACAGCTGAAGTCTCACATTTTAAGTCAAATTTTGAAAAGAAAAAAAAAATCCAGACACTTTTAGATTTATAGAATTAATCTTCTGTCTTTCCTCCAATAACAGTAAATTGAATCTGCAAAATTATGTTCAGTATATTATTTTCAACTGTGTAATTATTGTTTAAAGATACATGTCTTCAATTTCTTCTGTTCCCTTTTGAAACTCAAGTCCATTTCAAATCTTTTGTTAATAAGCAATTTAGTTCTCCGAGAATGGTTTCTTTGTGTTGGTAATTAAGTGTTATATTTACACAAAGGAAATAGTGAAATACAATCTCTTCCAAAAAGAACATTCTAAAACATTCCACTGAATGCAAAAGCATGACCCTGCAGTGTCAGAATTTCTTCTGGTGATGCCAACAAAAATCCTTGAGCAATTTTACAAGGAACTAAAAGGGAAGTCTGATTTCTCTAAATGATATGGCCCTTCAGGCGTGATCATCAAGGAAATATTGAAACAATTCAGTAGGAATTGTGAAAGTGAATATACAGCAACTATAAGTGTATTATTTGACACTTTAGCATCAGATCTTACCACTATGGCATGAGTTTGTTTCCTTGGCTGCAAATATCTTCAGGGAAAGGGTTTTTCTCTGCATATCTGATAGTTACAGACGTGAATTTTTTCCTAAGGTGAAAAATGGACATTAGTTAATATTCCAACAAACACGTACAGGTCCCCCCCTGACCAGTGATAGGCACTCTTTCAAGAGCTGCAGAGGTCTTCCAAGTCTGAGCAAGACAGAGCCCACCATCACTGGTATCCAGTCTGGTCAGGGGCATATGGGCAATGGGGGTGGGGGCAGGAAATGCAAGGCATGTTTAGGAAAGAAGAGTGAACGATATAAAATGATTATCATCATATTTATTATGCACCAAGCACATTGCTAAAAGTTTTATTTCCTATATGTCATATAGACTGACCAACTCATCTCAGTTTGTGTGGGATTTTCCTGCTTTGGCACTAAAAATCCTGCACACTAGGGTGTCTCTCAGTCCTGGACAAATGGGGACTTCTGGTCACCCTATATACATTCCTTACAATGACCTTATGAGATCCAGCCTATAATCACCCTCAGTTTGCTGGAATGAAAAGTCAGAAGGCAGGGGAACGTATCCAAGATCGCACAGGTGCTAATACATGGAGGCTGAGATACGAAACAGAGTGCTCTGAACTAGGGCAAGACACAAATCCTTAGCCAAAATGCAGCCTTTTCACTGCACAGTTCCAGATGATAAAAACAAACAAACAAAGGAAATTGGTACAAAATTGTGGTGGGATCCAAATTCAAGGAGTTTACCTGTGGGTGCTGGAGAGTCACAGATTGTTTCCAAATAGTAGAACATGGCAGAAACTTTCCTGATTAACTTCCTATTGAAGACACCAAAGAAGTAGTTCACGCCAACAATTTGTCCATTCACTCTTCCTATCTCTAGAAATCTGTAATCCCCTCCCCTTTATGGCTATTTCTCACAAATAATAAACAAGGCAAAGAAGGCATTTTAAAGATGGGAAAAAAATGTTCTTCTGTCTCAAATCCACTTCAGGATTCTTTCTCTTTACTTTTTAGAATTTTCCCCATGTTTTTTTCTATAGCAGAAACTAGAAACACCTAGAAGGCCATAAGCAGTGGGGTGCCTGGGTGGCCCAGTGGGTTAAGCCTCTGCCTTCGGCTCAGGTCATGATCTCAGGGTCCTGGGATCGAGCCCCACATCGGGCTCTCTGCTCAGCGGGGAGCCTGCTTCCCCTCCCCCCTCTGCCTGCCTCTCTGCCTACTTGCGATCTCTCTCTCAAATAAATAAATAAAATCTTAAAAAAAAAAAAAAGAAGGCCATAAGCAGTTTCCTTAAACACACTTCTTTTATAGTTTACCAGGCCTCAAATCTCATTTCCTTAGAGAAATAACAGGTAGAAGAAATGCTGGATCTAGGCTTTCCTCTGAGAGATGAGAACAGGAGCAAGCAAATAAATTGTCATGTGGCATGATTTAGAGTCTGTGTGTATGCGCGCATCTTTTGTCATTTTACCAATTTCCTGTGAGTCTGCTTACTCCCTTTCATTGCCTTTTATTCTGAACAGTTGTGTGGTTTCTTTTGAGAGGGGGAGTAAGTGGGATCTACGTATCCTCTCTGTTGAGATGTATACCACCTTAGGTCAGCATAATTCCATGGTCTGGTGCAAGATAGCCAAGCAGAGAAGAGTCCATTCAAAGGGAAGGTGGCAATTTTCAGGATGTGCCTCTCCGTGACTGATTTAAGGAGTTACATTATGCAGAAACCTGAAACAGTGAGCCTTTGTGCTAGGAACATCCATTTAACTACATTCCATAATGTTTCCTGTCAAGTCACCAGGTTCCTACATTCTCGGGCTCTTTCTTTTTTTTTTTTTTTTTAAGATTTTATTTATTTATTTGACAGAGAGAGAGAGAGATCACAAGTAGGCAGAGAGGCAGGCAGAGAGAGAGAGGAGGAAGTAGGCTCCCTGCTGAGCAGAGAGCCCCATGCGGGGCTCGATCCCAGGACCCTGAGATCATGACCTGAGCCGAAGGCAGCGGCCTAACCCACTGAGCCACCCAGGCGCCCCTCTCGGGCTCTTTCTTGTTGGAAATTGAAATCATTCCCTTTACAGAAACAACCTATCTTTCTCTGTGAGGTCTCATCCAGTTGGTCAGAACTCCTTTCCTGGGGTTTGATGATAAATTATATCAAGAATTTAAACAGAAACCCCATTAGTAATGTTGACAATATTCCCTGCACACACATGAAATATTTAATGAAAACCAGGAGCTGGGGAGTTGAATTTGCACACAAAGAACCTGTGTTAAGGTGGATGTTCTTTGAATGCAGTAGCAAGTATTTTCCCCCGAAGATCTTTGCAAATATCCAAGAACTGTCCCTTATTTTGCTTTTGGTGATAGGGAGACATCCATTTAGTAATTTCCTGCCTCAGTTGTTCCCATGCAAAATGGGATATCCAGAGGGATTTTAAAAGTCCTGGGACATTCTAAATATGGAAGCCGAAGCGGACAACCAGCCCAAATGGTTGGTACCATCTGCAGAAGTGTTGGAAGTGTGAATGGCCAAAAGAACCTTTACATTTCAGTGGATGAGTGAACTTGTTCACATTCAAAAGAAAGTGGTTTCAGCTAAATGCCAAGTACACGCAGCTGAAGGAATTGTCTAAATTGGGGATGGCGGGCACCTGAGTGGCTCAGTGGGTTAAGCCTCGGCCTTCGGCTCAGGTCATGATCTCAGGGTCCCGGGATTGAGCCCTGCATTGGGCTCTCTGCTCAGTGGGGAGCCTGCTTCCCTCTCTCTCTCTGCCTGCCTCTCTGCCTACTTGTGATCTCTCTCTGTCAAATAAATAAAATCTTTAAAAAAATTTTAAAAAATAGAACAGGGCCAGCTGAGGGTCCTTGGGATATATCTCACCATCCCTCTTTAAGTCAGTTGGACCTTGCCATAGAGATAAACAGGGACACTCTTATATACTGATTCTCTGCCCTGACTGTACATTAAAATCACTGATAGCCATTTGGAAAGCCCTGTTTCTGATCACAGCAGACCAAGTAATTAACATTTGGTTACGGGAGAATCCAGACATCTGCATATTTTTTATGTGCCTACAGACAGGGTCTTGTCAGGATGAAAAACCAGAAACAAAGAATTTAATTAAAGTAATTTTTAACAAGTTAACTAGTCATTGAGGAATGCAGGAAGCAGCTTCAGTCTGTAAGGGTGGGGCAAACAGAGGAATGAAGTCACCGGTACTAAAACAGAGTGGGGGGGAGGCTGGCAGAGCAGAGACCCCAACCTCTGGTGGGGGAGGGTATGCTGCTAGTTGTTTCTGGTGTCTGAGCTCGGGGGAAGGATCCTGTGGAGGTGTTCGGGAGCAGAATTTGGAGGAGGAGACGCCTGCTGGAGCTTGCATCTCAGGTACAAATGGTTCTGGGATTGCCCAAAACTGGAAACTAAACCAACTGTTGTTACTGGAACCAACTGCTGTGGCCAGGTGACAGTGGTAGGAACAGAGAGCGAACAGGAGGGAGCAAACTCCCTTCTCTGGAGTCCATCCTCTCATAGGAGTAGTGGCTCCTATTGGCAGATCTGGCTAAGGAGAAATGCCATTGGCAGAATCCCAGCCCTTGCACAGAAGGGTGGGTTTGAAGTAAGAAATAAGAATGAGGGGCGCCTGGGTGGCTCAGTGGTTTAAGCCGCTGCCTTCGGCTCGGGTCATGATCTCAGGGTCCTGGGATCGAGTCCCACATCGGGCTCTCTGCTTGGCAGGGAGCCTGCTTCCCTCTCACTCTCTCTGCCTGCCTCTCTGCCTACTTGTGATCTCTCTCTGTCAAATAAATAAATAAAATCTTAAAAAAAAAAAAAAAAGAAAGAAGAATGAAAAACCAACACAGTTTGGTCCCTTAGGTGATTCTGTGGGGCAATAGGGTTGAGAACCACTGACGATGGGAAGTTATGACTTAGGACTCTGCCCAGGCATTCCTGGTTTGCTTTTGTTTTTATCCCAGTTTCCAGGTCAGCCTGCCCGTCATCAGCCTGCTCCTTCGATCTCCATGTGCACCATTGGACTCTTGACCTTTGGGTTAGACTTAGTCCACGGGTTCTCCCAGCTTTGAAAAACTCCGGGCTCATTGGCCCTACAGGACCCAAGATAAGGCAATAAGAGGAGAGGGTTGGACTTTGACGTCCATGGAGTTTGTTCAGGCTCATGATTTCAAGGACCATAGATCCCTGGAAGCAGCAGATCTCTGTGCTGATGGCCAGTCCCAATAGCACTGTGCTGCCACAGGCTTTGATGAGAACCTAAACAGGAAAATTCTCTTACCCTGTGAGGTGTGGTCAGATGAAAACGACAGACTTCATGCTTCTGCTTTTGCTCTCTGGCAAGCCTGATGGGGTTCTTTCTACTAATGTTGGGGTTCATCACTTACAAAACACCCGGCAGGTTAGATCATAAAAGAAATAAAGCTAGTCCTTCTCATTCTAAGTACCCCCCACATACATGAAAATCCTATAAGTACTCATTCAAATCATTTGATTGAATGTCAGCAGTCTTCAGTCATTTATTCCACAAATATATGTTCAGCACCCACGGTGATCTAGGTAGTGTTCTAGGCACTAGAGGTATCGCAGTGAACAAAGCAAAGGTATTATCCTCATGGAGGTCACATCCTGCTTGGGAAGAGAGACAATAAGTAAATAAATAAGTAAACCTCTAATTTACCAGATGGCTCATTAGTTATGTATTACTGTGTAGCAAATTACTTCAAATTTAGGACCTTTAAACAACAAAGATTTATACCCCTGCAAGCTTCTTAGAGTCAGAAATCTGGGAGCAGAGTAGTTGCACGGTTCTGGCTTATGGTCTGTCTTGAGTCTGTAGTCAAGTTTTCAGGCGGGTCGTGGTCTCATCTGAAGATTTGCCTGACTTGGGGGAGATCTGCTTCCATACCTTCTTACCATGTTTGTCACCATGTGGAACTCTCCAGAGAGCTGCTTACAACTTGGGAGGTAGCTTCCCTGGAGTGAGTGATCCAAGAGAAAGAAAGATTGAGTAAGATGGAAGCCATGGTATCTTTAATACTCTAATCTTGGAAGTGATCTCCCACTGATTCTGTGATATTCTATTGCCCCTGACCCGGATAAACTACACAATGACAAGAATATCACAGATGCAGAGATTTCCAGGGCTGTCTTGGAGGCTGGATACCATAGATGGTAATAAATGCAGTGGAGCAAATGAAGCCAAGTAAAAGATAGGAAAGGCTGGGGTTTGAGATGACTGGTAATTGCTCTTGATACAGATGGCCAATGAGGACTTTGCTGATACAGAGCAGAGACCTGACAATGAAGGAGTAGCTTTCTGGCTTGCTTTTTAAAGGTTTCTACTTAGAGGTCATATTTTCTGGGAAGACCTCCCTTAGATCCCACCCCACCTATCAGGTTCTCTAAGAACCCCTACATATGGTCCCAGGGAACCCACACCTACTCTCTGAAAGCTCTCATCACCCTGTGGGGTCTTCCTTCTACTTCTTCCACTAGAGGGGACAATGTTTTCATTCATCTCTGTATCTCCAGTAAAGTATCAGTAAATGCTTGATGAATGAATGAAATGAATGAATGAATTTACTTTCTCGGCTGTCTTTTTTTTTTTTTTTAAGAGATTTAGCTTGAACTACTCTTTAACAGTACATATTTTGTTATGTTTTGTTTTAATTAAGCATCAGTTATCTTTTGTCTAAAACAAAACAAAAAAAAATCCTTGGACATGGATTGATATAGCTGCTTGAAACAGAACTCTCCCCTCTGCTGCTATGCCAACTGCATTGCCTACAGACACTGTTAGTTTATGAAGCACCATATGGAACACAAGTATATGGCAACTTATTGAATGGGAACATTCTGTGAGAAAAATATTTTTGTTCCCATGCAGTAACGTTTCTATTAAATAGCTTCTAAATATGTAAAAAGAAAAAAGAAAAAAAAAAAAAGCTCTAAGTGGCAAGAAAATACCCTAAGGAATCTAGAAAGCATGCAAAACAGCAATATTATTTTATAATGAAAAACAGATATGAGTAATATTATTTCTTCCTACCCGCCTTTCTTTTGGCAATCATTTTCTTTCTAAATATATGTCCTTCGTCCACTAAATCACATGCTCTGAGTTACCCACAGCCCTGGGCGGGAGGCAGCCACTTATACAAAGGACACTTGGTCACTCCCAGAAATATGTTTCCCTTGTGTCTGGGAACTCAACTGTCACTCAAAACATCAGCAGTCTCTCTCCCTGTGGCCTTAGGGGTCTAATTAGGATTGTCCCCAGATTCAGCCCTGAGAACTCACGGTACCAAAGCCACAGAAACTGTAATGTGCACCGAAATGACCTGGGCATCTTGTTAACAGCAGCTTCCGGTTCCGATGTTCCGGGGCAGAATCCAAGTCTCAGCGTTTCCCGCGGACTCCTGGGTGACTGGGGGTGGGAGGTGGGGCTGGTCCTCATATCATCCTTTGAATGATAAGAAAGTAAAATAGGTTTGGAGGGTCCAGCTTTTACCTGTCTGCCCACCTCTGTAGATGATTTGCGATTTCTCTTTCCTTTCTTTTGCTTTTTCTTTTTTTAAAAAATCATCCTAATGAGGAAATCCCTAATAATCAAGAAACATATTCCATTAATTTGAAAAGTTGTTAAACCACATATTCTCCAGCAGATAATTTATATTTTAAGTTTCTGTTCCTACAAAGGCTTAGTTTGAAAAACAACATGTTTGGCCATACATCTTCACTTGAACAAATAAATGCCAAGTGATCCACAATTTAGATTTCAAACCAAACTAAATCCTTACCCCTTATCTTCACATCAAACATTCTGTGTTTCAAGCATTTCCACATTGGAAGTAAGCAAAGAAAAATATAGTCATTAAAAATAAGATGAAAAAGGTGCATTGATCATCCTGTAGAGAATTCCAAGTCAACCTCTTTCTCCTGAACTCCAGTTGCATGAGAAGAATAGGGGGATTTCACTCACAATTTATTTTACTTTTATTTTTTAGAAAGTTATTATTTTTATATTTTAAATTTGGGTTATTTTAAATATTATTTTAAAAAGCTAAAAATACATTTTATGTGACACTGATCTATTTCTCAAAGTAGTATACAGAGTGTGCAGGGTTATCACTAGCCTTTGGCCTAGGTATATTCAAATTATCTTATGAAGATATGCAAATATGACATCATATTGGCTGGAGGTTGTTAGCCTGTGTTTATTTCTTAAAAATTTATCAATGTGCAAAAATGCAGGACTTCCCCTGGCTGGTATCACTCAAGTACTTCATCATATGCCTCGCCTTATTCCCACCCTGAGAGCTCTCACCCCAGTCTAAGTAGGATAGTAGCATCTGTGCCCAGGAGGTTTGGCGACCACTGACCAGGTCCCTGCAATAGCTTCAAGGGCCTCAGCATTCTCTCATCAACAAGCCACTAGCTGTGGGTCATTATGGTCCCCAACTCAACCTGACTCACAGATCTGGAAGCACCTATCTTTCATAGACAACAAGTCATGGGTAAAGTTAGATATTCATTATACTTAGGGAGTTTGGGGTAATCATAGATTCATCATCTCACTTCCACTGTGAGCCTCATTGCCCCTCAAAGAGGGTAGAAGTAGTTCTGACTTCTGAATCTCTGAAAAGACAATAGTAATGGAAACCCAGCAGATTCTTTCCTTTGCTCAGTGACGGAATCTTTATACCTGTCATCCTCCTCCATCTGCTTTTGATTGTTTTTCACTATTTTCTAAATTGTCTTTGAATCATGCAAACTAAAGACCAACTAGATCAGTACCTAGCACGCAGATGTATACAGTCGTTTAAGGACGTAGATGAATGAGAGGTAAATCTGTAAATATCTTCAACTCAGCCACTTCAAAGGACAGATGTGGCCACGACAGTAATAAATAACACTTCCACGTGAATAATTACCATTTTACAAAACTTCCACATACGTCATCTCCGACCTTCCCTGTGGCTCCATGAAGTGGACAGGAATAAGTACATTTCATCGACGAGAAAACTGAGACTCCGAGATTAAGGGGTATGTCAAGGGCACCCATCAAATAAACGGCAGAGCTGTGATTTGCACTCAGGTCTTTCAATTCCAAATCTCCTATTTCTCACACTATGTTGCTTCAACTCAAGTAAGGCTAGGAGACAGAATTGTGTCCCTGGAATTCCTGAGATGGTCCAAAGACATTTCCAGTACACCACGATTCTTAGTCTTGAGGCATTTTTCTTGGCCCAAACATCCAGACTCTAAAATGAGAAAATATATCACCAGAATCTAATCTGAGTCAGTGCTTGCTACAGGGGGTGGGCTTCCAGAGACCCCCAGGAAGTAAAAGGGAAGCTGAATCTGAAAAGGTGTTCCCAGTTCCCACGCTTTCCAAGTCACTTCCACCTCCTTTCTGTTTTCTATGTTGGGGTGCAGTTTCTAAATACACCCAGCCATACAACGTATAAAGTGGGCCGTAAGTCAGGAGACATAAACCTGTGTTTAGCACCAGCTTCGTTCCTGTCTATGTCCAGTTAGCCTGGGACACTGCATCATTGCCTCTCCATGCCTCAGTTTCCTCACTTGGGAAAACGGAGTGGCAGAGATCTTGTGAGAGCAAATGAAATAATACAGTCTTACTTGGGGAATAAATGCAAAGCCTTTTCACATGCATGCCCTTGCTGAGATAGGGGGCACAAAGCGGGTGCTGGGGTAGTGGTTGGCATGAGAGGAAACCGTTAAGAATTCTCTACAGCGCAGGGCATGGTAGAATCTGCAGGGAAATTCCCCTGACTTTCCCAAGGATCAGCCTGCCCTGGGAAAGAGCCTGAACAGTCCTATAAAGAAACTGGACCCTTTCCCTTTTCCCCATTAGGAAAATTGGCATGATCAAAAGAAGTGGAATCTTTGGGAAAAGGAAGAGCGTTTGCTGAGTTAACATTCAGTTCTTTCCCAGCAGGGACGATGAGGAGACCATCTTTGAACATTCCTCGAGGGAATATACCAGGAAGTGTTTCCTGAACTCATGGCCTGGGAGCAAGCAGGACATCAAAAAGCTGGATTAAGTGAATTTGTAACTCATTGTAACTGGAGTCACGTAATATGACCAGCATACTTTTTTCTTTCTGTCAATGTAATTTCAACCTGAAGAGGCAGCATGGAGGGACAGAAATAGAACAAGGAGCCTGGCTTGAATCCTGGGTGTAGACTCTGGTTGAATCCCTGCTCTGTCATTTACAAATGGAATGAGTTCAATTTCCTATGTACAAAGTGGGCCTATGTTGGGGTTTGAACAGGTCAATAAATAAGGTTTTCTTCTGGGGCGCCTGGGTGGCTCAGTGGGTTAAGCCTCTGCCTTCAGCTCAGGTCATGATCTCAGGGTCCTGGGATCGAGCCCCGTATCGGGCTCTCTGCTTGGCAGGGAGCCTGCTTCCTCCCCTCTCTGGCTGCTGCTCTGCCTACTTGTAATCTCTCTCTCTCTCTATCTCTCTCTCTCTCTGTAAAAAAAGAAAAAAAAATTTAAAAAAAAATAAGGTTTTCTTCTCCTCCAAGGAAGAATCTGAATAAAATAAAAATAGACATGAGTCGAATTGAGGGGTCAACATGAGTTTAATAACCGGCACATCAGGATTTGGGAACGCAGCCTGGACTCACAGCCGGTAATTCCTAACATTTCTAGTATTTCACCCTTAACAAAAACTGAACCAAATTCGGCCAAAAGCACCACACAGTCATAGCCATTTACCTTCTCCAAAGTGACTCTTGGCGACAAAGGAGAGGGTGATGGGCATCAGATGGGAGATCAGGTCACCTGAGGATCAGGGACCCTATGGCCTTAAGTCACCTGGGAAGGAACAGCGGGCCGGGAGCTGTGAAGACCCTTGGGAATGACCAATTGGAAATAGGAAGCAGATTCCTCCAGAGGTAATGGTGTAAAAGAGAGGCTGGGAGGGTCTGTGACGGAAGCCTGGAAACATGAGGACAGACGACGATATCCCCCATCAGATACCATTCTCTCCCCTACCTGCCTCGTGGGGTTGGTGAAATAAATAAGATCAAGAAAATGGAGCCCCAGAGAGACAGTGAAAGAGCCCTGGTGATTCTTCTTTCCTCTTTCTTCTCTCTCCACCAACCTGCTTTGGAAAATGAGGAAGGCCAAGTCCCAAAGCAGCTTCCTGAAACCCTTTCCTGAGGGCCACACTGTCTACCTCAGGCTTGGATGTTGGGCTGGACCAGGCACACACCTGGCTTCCCCAGGTGTGCTGGGCTTACCATCTGGTCCCCCGTCCTGTCCGGCTGAGCGCTGCCTGGATGACAGAGTCTTAGCTGGCTGATACTTATCCAGCTCCCCCTCTTTCCAATCCGAAGTTTTTTAGGCAGAGAAACAACAAATCCTCCTCCCTTTGTTGCCAAGTTGCTGCTTTTTCTTGTCCCTTTTCTCTTCCTGGCCTCCTTTGCTGAGTTCTTTTTAATAAAGGTCAGCATTTGCCAGATGAGCTTCTTTCTCTTTTCTTCTTTTCCTCTTCTTGTCCTCTCTGGATGACGACCCACCCCCAACACACACACACACACTCCACATCCTCAACCACACAAACTGCATTTGAGCCGAATTCCAAATCCGCCTCCTGCCCTAACTCCCCGGCTCACACCTCCTGTTCCGGCCCCTCTGCTTGGATTCCCTTCCAACACCACGAAAGTGACTCACGCTCTTACCTTCCGTCCCTCAAACTGCTTCTCCTTCTTGTATTCTCCAGCTCTCGCTTTCCACTCACTTTCCCTAAATAAAAATCTTAAAAGTATCCTCGGTTGCCAATTCCCTCTTACTCCCCCCATTTAACACACACTCAGTTGTGTCGGTGTCCCTCACATCCGGCTGCCTCCTGCCATGGGGCCATCACCGGCTCCGACTAGATCTTGGTCTTGCACCTGCTGCCTTGCAATCACTTCGTAAATGATCTCCCAGCTACAAGTATCAACCTCTCCTGTATATGACCCACCCTCATCTACAGTTGAGGTTGTCTGCAAACCCCCACTACCACCATCACACACACACACACACACACACACACACACTACATAAATTGCAAAAATTTATGTAGTCTCTTCTGCCCATGCTCCAAGTCAGGCTTCTCAGAATGACCCACAAGCCCTCCAGCATCCAGTCCCCTTGCCTTCTGTCCCATTTATCCACCCTCGAAGTTCCAGGACCCGATGGCACTGAGTTTGGTCACCATTCCCAGAAGAGCCCATACCCTTGAACACTTCTCTGTTTATGACCTTCTTGTGCTTTCCCCCTTGAGTGTCCTTGCCCAACGCACTCAGCTCCTCTTTGGCTTGCAAACCTATTTTTCTGTCAAGGATGATCTCAGGTGTCCCTGCCCTGGGAAAGCACTTCCCCACTTGTTAGTCACAAGCCTTCTGTATACCCTCAGCATATAACTGCTGTTAACAGTTATGCATAATCAAATTGTTGGTAATCCTTTGGCATTTATGAGTCTCCCGTTACTAATTTTGTGGCTTTTGAGAATGGAATCTTTTTTTTTTTTTTTTTTTTTACCACTTTATTCCTAGCATCTAGATCTCGACCCCCTCTTAGGTACAATCACTGTGTCCCTTACCGCGTGCAGGGATAAATGAAAGAATGAAGACTGATTTATTTTAGTGTGATAAAGTGTTCCCATTAACTGCAGGTCTGGGAATCAGGAAACACAGCCCCAGGCACTGGTGGTGTCTCTGCTTAGCCTCGTGAACTTAGACAAGTCCCTCCTCTGGGCTGTGTTTTGGTTCTTCAGTCTGAACAATGGCCAGATAATAACTAAACAACTTCCTAACGGGTAGTAATGGTAATGGGAGAAATTACAGGCTTCTGTATATTTTCACATCTAATGTGCAAGTTCAATATGATGAAACTTAACAGTATTATATAAAATTGACCATTGTTAAACAGGTGACTTTCCTCAGATACTTTATAAAAAGTGAGTAAAAAATGCTATTATACAGAAAATGATTGAAAATTAAACAGAACTCAACCTAGAGTTTTCTTATTAAACCACAAATATTATGAATTAGTAGTCAGTAGCATCCTGATTTTACATATAGGCTTCCTTAGATTTTTTTTTTCCTGGACATAAATATTTATTTTGAAATCATACCTCTCCCAGGCTGTGAATTCAGACCACCTTGTCTTCAAATCTCTTCCTAACATTTTGAGAAATGAAGAAAATAATCAAAGAAAGAAAAATAGAGGTTCACAACACTGTTGTGGTACTAGAACTCACTCTATGTTAGAGTCTCTCCGAAGAGAATAATTCCAAATACGGAGGAGAGTTCATCACAATATTTTTTTCCTATAAGGGAAAAAAAAAAGAAGAAGAAGAAGAGAGAGAGAAAAAAACAACCAATTATAAGAGGGCAAATGGTTAAATGAGTTACAGTGTATTTTTGTACCATAGAAACAAAGCAGCCATTGTATATTCTGTTACGAGGATTTGTAGCAATGTGGGTAACAACTTATGTTACAATTTTACAGGAAAAAGCAAGGTAAAGAGAACGTGAGCAATTTGAACACAAGTATCTGGAAAATAAACACAAGAATCTAGAAGTATACCTGTATCCCTTTGGCTCTTTCTATGCCTCTCCCTCTGCCAGCTGTGAAAACGGTGAAGGAGAACCATCTTGTTTTCAGGAGTGGGAACTTCCACCAAGAACTTTTCCTCGGCAAACTTCCTCTGCCGGTTTGCCCTGTGGGGAAAGGATTTCAATAGTCTCATATTCCCAGCCTTACTTCATTTTTCTGAAGCTTTTTTTTTTTTTAATAACTTATGTTTGATTACCAAAGTAATTTATGTTCACTTGAAAATCTCCCGAATTTTAAAGTCCTTAACCATGTCTGGTTTGAAGTGAAATTGGAAAATTATTGTTCTTTCAGCAACCAAAACTTTTGGCAACTTGCCTCCAAAGAGACCTTGGAATTATGTAACTCTCAGTTTGGTAGAAAAAAATACTTTCTAAAAGGGCCAACTTCTCTTCTGGAAACCATCATTTCTTTTCTTTTTTTTTTTGAATTTAAATTCAATTAGCCAACATATAGTACATCATTAGTTTCTGACGTGATGTTCAATGATTCATCAGTTGCGTATAACACCCAGTGCTCATCACATCACGTGTGCCCGTCACCCAGTTACCCATCTCCCCACCCATCTCCCCTCCAGCAACCTTCAGTTTGTTTCCCAGAGTCAAGTCTGATTTCTTCTCATTCAGTTTTCCCTCCCTTCCCTGAAGATCCTCTACACTATTTCTTATAGCCCACATATGAGTGAAACCATATGATAGTTGTCTTTCTCTGATTGACTTATTTCACTTAACATAATCCCCTCCAGTTCCAACCATGTTGATGCAAATGGTGGGTATTCATCCTTTCTGATGGTTGAGTGATATTCCATTGTATATAGGAACCACATCTTCTCTATCCATTCTTCTGTTGAAGGACATCTTGGCTCCTTCCACAGATTGGCTATTGTAGACATTGCTGCTATAAACATTGAAGGGCAGGTGCCCCTTCTTTTCACTACATCTGTATTTTTGGGTAGAAACTATCATTTCAAAACAGCTTTTAAGCAAAATTGTAGATGGATTTTTACCTCCATGGGTGTTATTTTCAGCATTGGAAGTGTGACACAATTTATGGGTGGTTATTAGTGCTTTATAGTAGATAGTAAATTCTAGATAAACAAAAGGATTCTTCTTCTCTCCCCTAAGAATGAAAAATTGCCAACTAGAGGGAATCAAAAAAGAAGAAAGTCCAGTTAAGGAGATGTGGGCGGGGGGCTGCCCATCTTCTCAGTGATTCAGACAACAGATGGATGCAAGCACCTGACATATAAGGCTCATCTCATCTCTCCTATGTTCAGAGGCTTCTCTGAGGTCTTCACTGATCTAAATAAATCTCTCCGAGGTCCTAGTGTAGACAGGCTTTCCCACCAGGCACCGCAATTACAAATACAGTTTCCAGGGCCTCACCCCACAACCACTGAACTGCAGTTTCTGGGAAGGGCCTCAAGATTCTGCATCTTAGCAGAGTGTCCTGGTGAGTCTCTTGCACCCTTTACAGAAGAGGAATCTGAGGATTAAAGGGGGAACTTGACTTCCTTAAGGTCACACCACTGGGTGGTACATGGACTCCTGACCTCCAGGTCAGTCCTCCTCTAAGGGGAAATTAGGTCTTAGGACAGAACTATGTAAAAACAGAGTGCTAGATATGATGGTTGCCTAGGCTAGATATAAATATGCCCTAATCATTGGGCTACCATCACCCTTGCTTCACAGAGGTGCCTCTTTGAGGTTTTTAGAGCGAACTAAAAAAGAAAATTACAAATTGAAGTAGAGCTTCTGCAAACATTTCTTAGAAAACTAGTCCTTATAAAATAACCCATGAAAAAGGAATTCCACTGTTGGGGAAGTCACTGTATCCTTTCTCCCTATCTTGAATCATCTCAGGAAGTCACTTGTTCTGTGAGCCTATAAAGGCACTGAGAAGTCCTGCAGTAAATAAGCCCACTTAACTTTCCTCATTCTGGTAGCTCACTGACATATTTGACAGAAATGCTTGTGTGTGCATGTGTATGATATCTTTAATAATATCTTACAATATTTGAGAAACTAGTGTTCTAGAGAAAGCATCTAATCATCCAGAAGTTTCCCTGGTCAAATTCATGTCACAACCATGAGCTAGTTAGTTTGGTAGGAAAGCACTAAGCTTGGAGTCTGGAGATACCTCTGACAACTTGCCAGTTTTGAGACCTTGGGAATATCTCTTGCCTCACCTAAGAGATACATGCCTTTCCTGTCCACTCTACTGGGTTGTCTGGAGAACCACGCAGAGCTGCCTCCAGAATAAACAGCACTATAAAAGTAAAGTTCCATAATCTCTTCTTCCTCTCTTCCTCCTCCTCCTTCTTCTTTCTCAGGTGCTCATCACTCAGGAGGTCATCTCCAGCCCAGAGAGCTCATCCTGTATTTCATAGCAGGACCCTGACAAGACGACATAAGGAGTTGGTCGTGATACAGATACAGTATGTCAGGGTGACCAGCTGATCCTGGAATTGCTGTAATATCGACACTGCCTTGTCACTGGTGACAAACTCTCAAAACATTGATCATAGATGGAATTGACCCGGGGTGGGACCTTTCTCACTGAATTACAGGTCAGTTATTCACATAATTGATTTTCTTCTCTAGAGACACTGACATTGTTAATGCTGTTCCAGTCAGATGGCAGAGGACAGAACAGTTTTCCTTGATCGGTGTTCCAGTCAGACGGCAGAGGACAGAAGAGTTTTCCTTGGTCTGTGTTCCAGTGGGTTGTTCTCTCACCAACATGCTTCCAGCAGGAGCAGGCTCTCCCACCTCCCTAAGGGAGGGGTCCCACTGTAGAGGAAGGGGATGCAGGCTAGAAATGGAGACATCATGTGCTGCACACTGACCTTAGGGAAATAGTCGTTCATGTGTGTCACTGGCTCTGGTGTGCCCCTCAGTGGCACTGCCCCTGCTACCTCCCAGGTGCTCAGAAGATATTTCTGAGTGGATGGATGAATGAGTAAATGAACGCCGTCCTACAATGCCCCGCATATTTTCTCTGCTTGAATGGAGCCTCTATGAGCCATCCTTCTCACCTATGATAGGCCACACCTTATCACGAGGTTGAAAAGTTAATACAAGAGACTCACTAATACTCTCAGAAAACCAGAAAGTAGAGGTACAGACATGAGTAGAGCCTTCTTTGGACTCTCAATGGTCTCACTGTGTGGTTGGGGAAATTTATTGGGCTGCAAGCATTCCAGGCTAAGGCCATGGAAACATGGGAAGTCATGTTGTTTTCCCCAATAGATTCTAAGCTCCCAGCATTAGGAGACATCTTCATCTTCATCTTCAATATCATCATCTTCTTCATCCTCACTATGTAAGCTCCATGAGTACCGGGGTTTTTGCTTTGTTCTCCAATGCACTCCAAGCATTCAAAACAGCCCCTGGCACATAACAGATGTTTTTAATCCTTGGTGAATTGAATAATTGATATCAAGGCTAGAACTGTATGCCTACTTCTTTCCAGGAACTGTGCCAAATACTCTACATTCATTATTTTAACAAAAAGAGGAACGGGGAACCTGGAGCAGCAGTCGGTAGACAAATGTCGTACGTTGATGTTGACACACTTCTTATTTAGGAGATCTGACTCCGGAGAATGCACTCTTACCCACATCCTTCCCCATTATGAATATCCCCAGACACCTCGAAATCGTTTCTAAGTCCCTCGCAGTTCCTTGTAGGATCAGTGGTAGATGTCAAGTAAATGAGAGGACAAGACTCCGAACCAAAGTAGTGGCACTGGGGTGGTGATGGTGCTTGTATCTGCATGTCACCGGTCCGACACCAAACCAGGATTAATAAAGGAACGGAGACAGGACTGACCAGATAAGCAGGCCAATGTTAAACCCTGCCCAGCCAGGCAGCTAACAAGATTTTTATTGACAGGAAAATAAAGACTTCAGAGAAAAATATGATTTGCTCTGCCCTGTCTTTAAGTGAAAAATGAGTTAGGCCAGGGACATAACGGATCATTTCCCCTTTCAAAGACCTCTCTGTAGTTTCTCTCCAGTGATCCTGATGCGACCAAGCAAGTAGCAGGACCACTGGTTTGACTACCATGGGACAGGGGGACAAGAAGGATGACGACTGGGGGACAAAAGGGTGGGGGTTTCCCAGGCCTGGAGAATGCCCAGGCCACCAGGAGGGACATCCCTGTATGTGCCAAGAAGTGTGCTGAGCACTTTCCACTTGAAATGCAAATAGGAATATATGGGCGGGGCCGGGGGAGTGGGTGATACTGGGGTGCCAAGCAATTAGGAAAGCCTCCTGTTCTTAATGATTATATTTGATTTATTTCAACAAATATCTGCTAGTCACCTACTCTGTGTCCATGCCACATTAGAGATTTGTTTCTTTTATGCCTGAGTTACCTAATAATAGTAGAAACAACTAAGAGTATGTGATATTTTGCAATTCACAATGTGCTGCTCTCTTCTGCTTATTTTGATTTGGAACCCTAACAATGCTGTGGGATAAGCATGGCAGGATTCATTATGTCTGTTTCATAGTTGAGGATACCAAGGTTCAGAGAACAGCCCCTAAGAGCTAACATTTATTGGGTGCCCGACCTGTGCCAGGCACCAGGCAAAGAGGTCTACACCCATTATCTTTACAACAACCCTACAAGGTAGATACTTTATTATCTCCATTCTACAGATGAGAAAGTTGAGGTTTTGAGAGATTATGTTGTTTCCCAAAGTTGCACATAGAGTAGGTGATGCAGTTGGTATTTAAACATAGGAAGTCCTGTACCCTTGGGGCGCCTGGGTGGCTTCGTGGGTTAAAGCCTCTGCCTTCAGCTCAGGTCATGATCCCAGGGTCCTGGGATCAAGCCCCGCATCAGGATCTCTGCTCAGCAGGAAGCCTGCTTCTTCCTCTCTCTCTCTTCTCTCTGCCTACTTATGATCTCTATCTGTCAAATAAATAAATAAAATCTTTAAAAAAAAAAAAAAAAGAAGTCCTGTACTCTTGCTCTGAAAGTCAAGGCTATTCTGTCTTCAGAGGTTAAATAATTAGCCTAACATAATGCAAATTGCCAGAGGTACAGCTCTGCTCATACCAGAGCTCTTTCCTTTATCCCTGCTGCTTGAGGAAGTTATTTGTTAATATTGGAAAGGGTCCCTGCTTCAAAGGCATTTGTCATCTGGCAAGGAAAACAAGACAAACATAATTCAGAGCTAATACTGAGGCAAGGCCAAAGTCTGGCCTTTAATCAATTAATAAGATCTCCAGGCATAAAATATTGTTTGTTTTCAGAATAGAAAGAAAATCAATTAGTTCTGTAGTGTACTGTGAGCAGCCCTTTATTGGGACTTGAGTACATACGAACGTTTTACGAGCCTTGGTGGAAGCATTTGCTGCTCTTGGAATACCTAGATGCTGCCTACACCTCCTTGCCCCTTTGCATTTAGGCAGAGCCATGTGATTCATTTTGACAAGAGGCTGTGAGCAGAGGGGACAGGTATCATTTCTGGACTGAAACGAGAAGAACACATGAACTTTCCACATCCTTTTTTTTCCCCCAGAAACAGTCTAGGTTATAAAGCGTTTGTCAGCCTGTGTTCCTAAGTTTCTTTGAGGAGAAAAGCCTCCTGCTGAACTGCACTAGATATGCATTATGGAGGTGAAATCACTCTAGTATGCATGAGCCACTGCAATTTGAGGTGGATTTGTTACTGCAGCACAACTTAGCCCATCCTAACTAATGTAGAAGCTGGATAGCATTTAAAAGGAGAACATACCAAAGAAAGGTTGGGATTTTAATTATGCCTCAGAAGTTCTGTAGGGGGGAGGTGAACATGGGAAGCTGGAGGGCCAGAAAAGAGAACAACCCCCCACCCCGAGCAGTGGGTGTGTGTGGGGAGCCAGAATTAGATACTGTTAGACTGGGGAAGTAGGAAGAGGCCAGAAAGAGTTCTCAGTGCCACACCCTGAGGTTAGAATTACATCATGATGAGGCTGGCAAGTGCCTTAAAGATCACCTTATGATTGAAAAGATTTATTTTTGCCTTGCTTATCATTTGATTATAAACCATGACAACAGGCCTGAGCAAGAAGCGCAGGGCCCTTTGGATCCCATAAGGCAAGACCATGGTCTTGTTTGTTGGATGAAGGAAGGCAGGATGAAAAGCAATAACTATGCTAAAGGGAAAATTAGGAGCACATTCCAGGCAGAGAAAAATGCAGTCTGCAGATGCCAGGAGAAGAGACCAGGACATTGCGATTCAAAGAGACAAAGAGAGACAGGGAAGATGAGCCTGAAGAGAAGACTGGTTTCCAGTCCCTTGTTTGAGTCCCTCTGAGCAGCAGGGAACCCTTGGAGCTTGCAGCAGTGAGTGAAAGAACAAGCTGTAGATTTGATATCCAACTGGCTGATGTGTGGAGATGGGTGAGGCCAGACAGCACAAGGGTAGTTAGGAGCTACTGCACTTATCTAGGGAGGGGGTGATGACTATGGTTTGGTTGGGGGGCTGGTGGGAAAGGTGGAAAGAAGGAGATGGTTTTGAATGATATACATGAAATCACAAAGTCAACTGGGAATGGTGGGTGAGGGGAAGAAGGGGCCAAGGGTGTCTGCTAGTTTTGAACTGCACAATTGTGTGGACGGTGTTGGTGTCAGCTTTCAGAGTAGAGGAGAGAGAGGAAGCCAGGTTTGGGGAGAGGGAAGATAATTAGTAGGATTTTGAGCAAGTTGGAAAAATCCAGATGGGGCTACAGATGCTGGGCCTTCTGGTTCATCAACAAGGAGACTTGAGGACTTCTCACTTCTCATTTCCCAAGTGGCAGTACGTCCTGTTCCTGACGCCTTCCTGGAGGGCCTGGAGACCAAGGATAGATGGGTCCCTTCCCAGACCCCCGATCAGAAGAGCTGAGACGATGCTGTCATGCTCTCACTTGGCTGACCACATTTTCAATGAGCTGACTCAGGGGTCAGAGCTCCAGTGTTTGACCCTTGAGTCTTCTGTTTTACACATTTTATGCTTTACTGAGTCCCAGTTTGGCAGTTGACTTAAGATCCATAATAAGAACTTTTTACAGGAATCGACACACAGAGATCATAACAATCTGGGAGCTGGGGCACAGCTAATCATGTGGGGGTTTCCACTGTTTTCAGGAGAATCCTATCAACATCCCAGAAGATTTCAAGATTCCAGAGAAGAAATTGTTGCTTCTGGCTGGGATCATTAAGGAGGAATTTGGCATGAAATTTGCATTTGAGTTGCATCTTGGAGGATGAGTACAATTTGAACAGATGGAGATGGAAAGAAAGAAAAGTTTCAGCAAAGGCAGCAGGGAGGGAGAAGGAAGACATGATTCCTCCCCCAGGCATCCTCCAGAACCCTCGACTCTGGTGCCCTGTTCTGAGCACAAAGCCCTTATGTTCCTTACTTGGCAAGAGTGATTGTTACCTGGAACGGGGCTTCCGATCAGTCTGGGGGTAACTCCACTGACAGAAGAGAAATGGCTGAAGACAGGGAGGAAAGGCAGTACAGAATGGGTACTTCATGGCCCGCTTACTTACCTCCCATCTACATCCTTACGCATCCCATATCCGGGAGCAACCTGCTTATTAGCCTTCCACACACTCCTTTATGCTGCTCTCCCTGCCCGAAATGCCCTCCCCGCCTCCCTCACCTTCTGTCCAAGTCTCCCAACCTGTCTATGAGCAACTCAAAGGTTAGATGAGCACCTCCCTTCCTCCCCCAGGCAGAGGTGGGTCTTCCCATCTCATCAGCTTCCCTGGGCCTCTCACTCGGTCCCTCTTACTTTCTGAGCTTCTATACAGTTTCTTTGGGGTCATGCTGTGATGCTACTTGAGATAGAGACTGTATCTGATTCCTCCTCGGAGACCCAGAACCACCTAGCCCATGCCTGAGAGCGCCGCACAGATGAGACGGGGGACCGAGCTTGAATCTAGAACTCACGGCGCCACAGCCCAGTTCTGACTCTGAGCTGCAAAACACGCAGCGGCGATGCAGAGCCAACTACACCCACGGAACGCTTTCATTCCATCGCCCGAAACCACGGAAGTGAAACTCTGGGCACTTCAGGGCTTTATAGTTAAATTGGCTTTTGCTTTGTCTGAATTTCACAGCTTTATCTTGTGGGACAAACTGCTTCCTGCCAGTATATTGGTAGTTTCCCCAGGGCCCAATATGCTCCACCTGGTGGTGGAGGAAAGAGGACCTTGGCTAGAAAAAGCATCCCTCTACCCAGCAGGCTGCCCAAGCTGAAGTCCAATAGCCACTGGGTGCGTGTGTGTGCACGTGTGACCGTGGGCATGCGCAGCCGTGTGGGTGTGGGCGTGGGCATTTGTCACGGCCTTACCAGCTCAAGCTTCTGGTTTGGAAAATTTTTGTTTGGGGTTCATTCACAAGCAGAGAAGATGAGAGACACAGAAAGAGGGAGAGAGAGCTATTCCCCAGGGGTAATCGTGTTACTGAAAGCCACAAGCAGCCATCGTGTTTATCTTTCTCATTTATCCAAACCCCCAACAGCCCTCTGCAGCAAATCACATTTCGGCAAGGCAGATTATTCTGTCTGTAGCATAAACTTCTCCCTGCATCTCTCTCAGGAGCAGCCTCTCTAGGTAAATATAAATCTATTCTAATGGCAACATTTGCAGAAGTAATGTTATTTGCCCTGATTTAGAGAAAACACAACAGAGGCTCTGGCGAAGCTGATCATTTTCCTTAGAAATTAATCAAAGGCACATAATTCAGAGGCAACACGAATGTTCCACTGGCAGAGTAGAGGACTGGTGTGTGTGTGGGTGGGGGTGTCAGCAGGAGTGGGGGCCATGATGAAGTAGTCCTGGCTTCTGACCCCTTTCCTGGAGAAGAGGGGTGAGCCCCCTTTCCTATCATGCAAATGGCTTCCAAAGACCAGTTCACAAGATTCGTATGGAGCTGAGAGAGATCAAATGGCTGTTTTTCACTGCAAGACTAAGAATCTATAAATTTTGCCCCCAGGGAATATAAAAAACTCAGTCTAGTGGTGACCTCGTCTGCCTTTGCAGGAGAGCCTCTGAGAGTGCTGAAGCAGACAATTACCTGGGGGGTAAGGGGTGGGAGCAGGGAAGACAGGGTTTTAATGACCACAGCACTGTGGGAGAAGCAGAGGAGATGGAGGGGGGAAGATACTGCCTTTCTGAGCCCATTTCATCTCTAGCCCCTGAGGACAGGGAGACAGAATCTGTAATCAATGATTTTCTTTTTTTTTTTCTTTTCTTTTTTTTTTTTTTTTAAATTACAGTACAGCCTTGTTCTAAAGTGCCACTCACTGTGACCAGGACAGCAAGACATCATGACTCGGGATCCAGCTTGCTATCCTCAAATCCCACATCGACCATTTACGAGCTAGGCTATCTTGGCTAGTTAGCCTTCCTCTGCCCCAGATTTCTCATTTATAAACTGACTTGATAGGAGTCGTGAGGGTTAAATGAGTTCATACGTGCAAGGGACCTACAACAGCACCTGATGCAGTCAGCGTGCCTGCAGTACTCTCACCGTTATCCATCATATTGATGAGATGCACCATGTGAACCTCCTGCTGGCCCATGTTCTTGTGAAAACCACATCATAGGAGAGAATCAAATGTGTAGATTTACAGACCTCATAGTTGACTAAAAAGAAAAAAGAGCTCAAAGCGCTCAGGATGGGAGGGTAAGAAGAATTAATCCAGCCAACCCCTCCCAGTCCAGGATGTCTCTGGACCCAGGCCGAAGACTTGCTGAGGCATTCTGTTTGTCTTGGGTTGGTTATTTAATATCAGCATTTATTGTCAGAGGCCATTCTCTGTCTTCAGAGCAGAAGTGGACTCCTAACTACATTTAGGGTTGGAAAGCACGTACGATGGAGACTCAAGACCACAGTTAATGCCAGCGGGCCATGTGATCTGTTCAAGACCCTTTCCCTCTTCAGTGGCTTCAGTTTCTCCATCTGGACAAGGAAGACGTGGCACCAATGTCCTCTAAAGAATCACCCAACATGACCCACAGTCCATTAACCACCCTGGTCCTCTAGGGAGGCTCAGCTTCTGCAGCGGGCAAAGTCTGGGAGTCACCATTGGCCCAGGACTCCAGCTAGAGAGGTGAACAGGGTCGGGAGTTTTTGGTTGTTGGTATTTCAGGAGTTTGGTTTCCATCTCAGCAGAGACAGGGGAATCAGAGTGAGCATGAGCCTCCTGACTGATCCTTATTGTGGCAGTCTTACAGTGAGGCCAATAACAATGACCAAAGCGGAGGGATTGGCCTCTGTGGATCAGTCACTTTCCCCCAAAGGGCTGCTGATTTTTTTTTTTTTATGATTTTTTAAAATTTTTTTATTCAACAGATTGAGACAGAGACCGTGCGAGAGAAAACACAAGCAGGGGGAGTGGGAGAGGAAGAAGCAGACTCCCCACTGAACAGGCAGCCTGATGTGGGGCTCAGTCCAAGGACCCCAGGTTTAGGACCTGAGCCAAAGGTCCTTAACGACTTTTGACCTGCTCCGTTTCCGACCTGGGCCGGTTCACCCCTCCTTAGGCAACCTGGTGGTCCCCCGCTCCCGGGAGGTCACCATATTGATGCCGAACTTGGTGCGGACACCCGATCGGCATAGCGCACTACAGCCCAGAACTCCTGGGCTCAAGCGATCCTCCTGCCTCAGCCTCCCGAGTAGCTGGGACTACAGGCGCGCGCCACCGTGCCCGGCTCCTTAACGACTTTTAACGGCACTTAATGACTGAGCCACCCAGGCGGCCCATGGGCTGCTGATTCTCAGACTTCTGCATTGTGTGACTCACTGAGGACTCTGAGCTCTGGTAACCCCACCTTCCAGAGGACACTGCTCATGGTGCGGGCCTTGCCACCCAACAGCCTCTGGCAGCTCGACACTTTGTCTCCCTCTAACAAGAAGGGGGCACCGACCTTTTGCTAATGACAGCAGAGGAATCTCTGAATTTGAACTGGTGCTCGGGATTGCAGAGACTCTTTAAACTTTTGATCTCTTTAAGATTTATGCTACCCTTATGAAAGTGCTACTACTAGTATGATGTGCTTTTTACAACCGGAGACGCTGAGGCTCAGAATGGTTTAGGAAATCACCAGGACTTGACCCAGAGACACTACAACAGGAAATACAAAACAGCAGAAGACTTCACCTCTGTCTCATAGAACGTACGCCCTGTTGGAGAAAGAGGATGTGGGCTCTGCCTGGCGTTGTCCTGTGCTGCCATTTGACAGATAAGAGAATATACTGTGCAGATTATGATATATGAGAGTCCACTCACTGGGGCCTAGAGAAGTGCGAAAAGCTGAATGGGTTTTCAGGTAAGCTTTGCAGGGTAGAGAGTGTTGCTCTAAGCAAAAGGGGGCCAGATCAGGTGAGAAAAATCACATGAACAAAGGCCACTCAACTGTGCCATTCAAGATCCCATTTCCATCTGGTTGTCTCAGACTGAGGATGTTGATACAGCTCACGGTCAAGGAGTCTGGAAGCAAATGCTAGGGTGTTCTCTCTCATTTGGAGCTACGGCTGGCCTGGAGGACTAGGGGTGTCTGCACAGAAACATGCACCAGGAAAGAGCACTAAGGAGAGGTCTTCATGAAATGTGCTAAGGCTCAAATTAAAGTCAAGTCGGATATTCCTAAGAGGCAGCTGCTCAAACATTTTCAGCAAATGTCACTAGCGGTAGAAAACATAAAGGTGCGTTCCCAAAATTGTTTACTGGTTTGGATTTTACAATTCGTGCCATGCTTGTGTAATTCTAAAATATATCCATGTTTGTTTCCATTCCCTTACTTAATAATTCCACAAATACCTGTTGAGCCCCTGTTCTGTGCTGGGAACTGTTCTGGGCCCCTGGGGAAAGCAGTGAACATACACACATGGCAGGCCTCATCCTCATGAAGCTGCATTCCAGAGTTTCTTCTCACATTTTGGTAGAAAATTCGTTCCTTGGAGATGTGGCACATGCATCTTCAGTTTCTTATACGCCCTGCACCTCACCTGTGGGGGCTCCTGGGGGAACGCATCCCCACATTCGAGAAGCAGAGTTCTCAGGAAAGACTCTGGCAAGCCATGGAAACAAACAGGACCGCCCTACTTGACCCTAAGGATTGTTCTGGAAAATCCGGGGGTGAATCTTCCAAAGTCACACATCAGTCACAGCATCTCTCTTCCTCACCTATTATCAACACTCTTGGGAAGAACAAGAGCCCTGGTCCTATGATCTCTCATGGTTGCTATGCTGTGATAGTGATAAACCATCATTTTATTGGGTCAGTGATGGTTCCCCATAACAGAAAATCCAACCCCAAATAGCTTGAAATTCATTATCTCACCTAGAAACAGATGTGTGGTGGGGTGGCTCCAACATGACCAATTCAGTGTCCCAACAAGCATCATGAACCTGTATTTCTTGCCCTTTCTTCTCTGCCCCACCCAACATGCTGGCTGGCCCTCCAGATCCAGGTCCTTCATGGCCCCAGGAAGGCTATTGCATTTTCAGCCTTTACATGCAAGTGTCCAGAGGAGAGACTACAGCTTGTGTCCTCTATGTGCTTTTGTTTGGTTGATTGTTTTTAGAGCAAGGAACCTACCCAAAATTCCCATCACATCTTAGCCACAATAACCCCTGGCAAAGTGAGCAGGATTGCCATGCCTGGCCAGAACACTTCTCTATGCTGGAAGATGAATCTTGTATTAAATGGGGGTCTATAAATGAGGGAAAGGAGAAATGCTTGGTGGGCTGTGAAGAGTATCTGACACCTTGGTTTCCTCTCTTATGGTAAATTTCAAGATGACAATACCTGATAGGTCGACTGAAAGCTCCCATGCATTGATGACTTCCTGTTCTTGGCACAGTAAAAGCCATTAATTCCACTTGGCCCCAACCCTGTGTTCCCTTCCAAATCTCAAACTCTAAAATTACTTGTCTGCTTATTTATTAGGTTGCCTCCCAGGTTAGAATACAAGCTCTAAGAAGGCAGCAGCATTCATGTTTGTCTTGTTCAGTGTCCCAACATCTAGCACAGCACAGGGCATGTAATTGATACTCAATGAATATTTTCCAAGAAATAAATAACTGAACTCTTTCACAAGGTACGAGATTCTCCCAATGCTTCTATAGCCATTCTTCCTATTTTGCATTACCTAATAGAGGTTAGATGACCTTCTCAAGGTCACTTGAGGAGCATATGACACAATCAAACTTAAAGCCTAGTCTGTCAGAGTCCATCCTTGCTCGGTCTGCAGTGCCATAAACCCCTGTCCCGATGAGAAGATAGCTTTTGATTTAATGATTTCTCTTCTTGGGTGGCTGCACACACTTAACTGCAAATTGGAGCCATTCACTCAGTCCCCTCTGCTCCTGCTCTTTTCCTGGGTCAGAACCGTCTCTACCTCTCTGTGCAGAGCCTCCCCCCACATACACACTACCCATGTCCAGAGTTCACTCAGGACACCTGTCTTTCTGAAGTCACCACTCTATTCCCTACCTCTATTGTTTCAGCCTCTGCCTCTAGCTTAATTATTCCCACACTCAGACCTCATCTCCCCAGGGAGAATGAAAAGCCTCAAGGTCAGGAATACCCCATTACCTCGGGAGGCAACATAGAATAATGGTTAAAACCTCAGATTCCAGCCCCAGAAGACCTCTGTGCAAATCCCAACTCCTCCTCTTGTGGATGATGTGACCTCAGGTGAGTTTCTTTACTTCTCTGGGCCTCAGTTTCCTCATCTGTAGAATGGGAATAGCGATGGTATGTAGGGTTGTTATGAAGGCTGAGCTAATACGTGTCAAACTTAATGTAAAGCACATATTAAGTGTCATGTAGATGCCAACTATCACTTTTCACTTTTCTTCTTTTCTTTCTCCAACAGTGTCAGGAACCTAAAAAATAGTTTAAAATTCTGGGGGCACCTGGGTGGCTCAGTCAGTTAAACGTCTGCCTTCAGCTCAGGTCATGATCCCAGGGTCCTGGGATCGAGTCCCACATTGGGCTCTCTGCTCAGCGGGGAGTCTGCTTCTCCCTCTACCTCTACCTGTTGCTCTACCTACTTGCCCTCAATATCTCTGGCAAATAAATAAATAAAATCTTAAAAAAAAATTTTTTTAATTCCTACTAACTTGAATCCACTCATCCTCTAGCTACCTTCTCAGTATGCAGTATTTCTTGCCTGCCACAGTGCAAATTCCAAGGACAGGCATTGCTAGTGTTTTCCTTCCCTTTCAGGGTCTACCATAGTAGGAAGAACTAGACAGGTCCTTAATAAATCCTTATGGAAATGAACAAACCAAAAAGGCCTTGGGCTTTGGGGAAAATTCTCATTTGATTTTCTTTTCTGCCTTTCCTCTCTCCTTTAATTGTACATCTCTTCTTTCTTCCTGAAATCAGATTAAGCCCCACTGAGGCTAAACCAATAGTGTTTCAAGTCATTTTCCTAATAGATATGAATTGACCGTAATCCTTTTGTTTTGTGGCTACTGGCAGTTGGTCAGGCAGGTGACCAAGATGAAGATTTTAATCACTCCCAAAATATAGTATTAGCTTACAAAATGTCAACCCTCTCCTGCACTGGAGAGTCATTTAAGATAACATTATAGCTGAAGGAAAGGGCCCCAAGAAACCTTAATTGGCCTTCAGCTGATTTTAGGAACCAGACCTTCCTTGTAATTTGCTGCAAAACTCACACAATTCTCTGAAATAAGAAGATCAGTCATGGGACACTGCAGTGAGAACATTATAGAAAATAGCTCAAGGACAGATCTGTGTACCACAGATTCATTACGAAGTTAGGACCAAACCCAACCTCCAATGTACTTGTCTTTGGGGGAACTCATTTCTTTCTTTTTATTTTTTCTAAGATTTATTTATTTATTTTTAAAGGGAGAGAACACACAAGTTGGGGGAAGGGCAGAGGGAAAGAATGGGAGGGAGAGACTCTCAAGCAGACTCCCCAGTGAACACAGAGCCCAATGCGGGGACCCATCTAAGGCGCCTGGAATGATGACCTGAGCCAAAGCCAAGAGTCAGACACTCAACCAACTGAGCCACCCAGGCACCCCTGGGAGGACTCATTTTTTTTTATCAAGACTTGACTTTTAAAGGCAATGGGAAGAGGTGGTCCCAACAAGATTTCTCTTTGATCCACACGCAAGTGAAAGCAAAAAGAAATATTGATAACAGTGGAAAACAGGAAAGCTGATTTACTTAGGGCAGGAAACTGTTTTTGCCAAAAGATGAATCTGGAATGGAATTAAAAACATGAAAGTATTTCGCCTGAGGCCATTCCAAGTGGCACCTGCACTCACAGGCATACCGTGGATCTCATTACCATAGAACACGGCTGGCCAATGAGTGTTATTTTGCATAACATTTCTGACCAGTTATAGTGCTGCTGAGAACACAATATCCAAAAGGATTCTCCTGTTGCGTTTCAGCTCAATAAGACAGAATGCTGGAACCATTCGGCAATGTCTACTGTGGCAGAGGACCTGAAACCCTTGTACTATAAGGACTTGCCATCCTCCGACTTGGAATAGGGGGAGCAAGTGGGATTTCTGACACAAGCAGGAACATACCGATGAAGCTCTGTTGCGTTATCATCTTCAATTACCATTTCTCATTGCCAACAATAGCATAAATCACAAACATGAACATCTGAAGTTAGAGCGCTTCCTTCCAAGTGTCAAATCAGTGGGCTCTCCCAGTCCCTGTTTCCTTTTCATGAGAGCCATTGTGACAGGTTTGCCAGTGAGAGAATCAGGTCTATGTTGAGGAACTATTTTATGGTAATAAAGGAGAAAAACGTAAATGCCAGCGTGGCTCATGGCAAACAACTCCCTAAGTAAGACTAGCCTTGAAGCAAACTTCATACACCCACCCCCATTTCCACAGTAGGTGCAGGAAGGTCCTTAAAAGAGAGGTCTTGCTCATTCCTACCAATTACTGGAAGAACCAGCTGGTGAGTAACTTACCTGTCCCCTGACAATTGACTTGAGATCTGCGTCATTGGTTCAGAACAGTCAAAGGAAACAGGAAGCGATATGCAGGAGAAAAGATCATGTCCCCAAAGGCAACTCGGGCTCCTGCTGACACTGCCCCCAGCGTAGGCTCTGACAGCCATTTGGCAAATCCACCCCTCTAGCACTGTTCTCAGTGACAGCTTGAGAGAGGGCTGGGGCAATTTTCCCTTTCTTGAGAGGAGTCAATGCAGCAAGAAACCACTTCTCTGCACACTGTGTGGGGATCTGCAGTCTAATGGAAAAGGCATCATGGGTTCAGGATAAGGGGAGCTTTCCCTGTGCATCTGAGACCAGAGTGCCAGAGATCAGCAGTAATAGAGACAGTGCAAATATTTCTAAAGACATTTCACTCTTTGCAAGGTTTAGCCCTCTAAGTCTCAATGGCAGTTTGAGATGGAAGAGATGGAAGGGGGCTTTTCTATGAAACAGCTGCCCACGGTCCCACATTCTGGCTGATCAGCTAGCTCCCCTCTAGCTGATGAAAGCAAGAAGACCTCTTCAGCAATACCAAGAAAGATATCTGGAAAAAGGCAACAGACTTGGACTAGATATTGACTCAGAAACGTTACTGTCCTCCTTTTCCTCCCTATCCTGACATCAATAACCAAAGAATGAGCTCCGGTTGCTAACAAACTTCTTGATGAAAATCTGAACAATGTTTTCTGTTTTACCTTATGAAGTGGAAAATCCCCAAAGGGGGAAAAGAAGGACAAGAGTCTAGTTGGAAATTAAGTTAAACTCAATTAATTTGCATAAATGCATTGGGTTGCTTTGGTATTGTAATTAATTCTCAGTTTCTAAAGAGGAGCTTCTCCCCGCAGACTGTGTCCCAGAGTGCGCCATGTGCAATGGCTCTAACTTGGCTGGCAGCCTGGCTGCAAGGGCACCAGCAGATGGACGGTAAGCTCTCTGAGGACAGACACAAGGCTGCTGTTGCTCTGTTGGATAAATACGTGATGTGTTCACTTGATAAATATTTATAGAGCATCCACGGTAGTTGTACGTCAGCACATTCACGGGACCTAATAGTGAACGAAACAGATGGTTGCCTACCTTCATGGATCTTACATTCTAACTGGGGAGAAGCAGATTCTAAACAAGCAACTCAATCAACAAATGAGACCCTTCCAGGTGTGACAAATTTTATATTGTACTATAAAGAAATAAAATTAGGTATGAAAATAAAAAGCAACTCGAGGGGAAGACATCCAAGAACTGAGAAGTAAATGACTGAGAGTCAACCATCACTCCTAGCAGGGGCAATGGTGTGCCCAGGTCCCATAGTGGGCAATCTTGGCACGTTCCAAGGACAGAAGGCAGACCAGCATGACTGGAACCTTGTAAATGAGGGGGAGAAAGACATAAGAGGAGACTGGTGGAATAGAGAGGGACTAGGTCATGGTATAGGTTCTAGTCTAAGTCCAATGTTCTCTGGGTTCTAGTCTAAGTCCAACGAGAAGTCACTGGAAGGATTTTAAGTGAGAGAAATGGCATGATCTGATAAAAATTCACTCTGGCTTTTATTTGCAAAATGGATTATAGAGGGTCAGAATGGATGCATCTAAGATGCATATTCTCATTCTAAATCTGGGGTTGGGGGTAGGTGAGGAGCTGTTGAGCAAGAAGAGAGAGGCAAGAGGTAAACAGTTTGTATTGATTGAATATAAGGTAAGCTGCTATATCAAAAAGATCCCACAGTACAGTAGCTCATAAAAGATACAAGTTTATCTCTCTCTTGTGTAAGTCCACAGTTGAGCAGTCTGGGCTTACTTAACTCGCCCTGCGAAGTAATCAACGACATAGGCCACTAACGCAAACCAGCCATGCCCAACCTAAGGCTTCTATCTCTAGATCCTAGATAAATGCTTTAGCTTTGCCATCCCACAGACATGAAAAAGGGGCAAAGGGAGAAATACAGGAAGTGGTGTACTGATCAATGTTTAATAAGTTTCTCTTGAGGGTGAAGGGTGGAGGGTGTGGAAGGGAGGGACCAGATATGCAACATTTGCTGATTTCCATGGTATAAATACTTCTACCACAGTTGATTTAAAGTTATCTACTTGACCTCACTGAATTCAGTTAGAGATGCATACAATGGAGTCTCATAGGTCCTGAAAGGTTGACTCTGGCATATCACTGGCTCCAGAGCAAACTTCTACTATAAGCTAATTCCATCTGAAATCATGACAAGTTATAGCACACCCAAGAACACTGGGCTGTAGGGTTTGGGGGAAGCCACACATTGATTAGTGCAAAAGCATCCAAAATTCTATTTAAATTCACAGAAAAGGAAATTTTTAAATGATAGGTATAAGTATGGGGGATGCTTACAGCAATAAAACTATTCTGAATGATAATCTGAGGGTGGATACATGCCATTTAACACTTGGGGAAATTGCATACACTGTCTAACAGGAAGAGTGAGTCCTAATGTAAATTAGGATTAGTTAATAATATCAATATTGGCTTATTAATTGTAACAAATGTACTATACCAATGTATATGTCAACAGAGGAGAAGTTGAGGGAAGGGGCAGCAGGGAGTATGTTGGAACTCTCTGTACTTTCCACTCATTTTTTTGTAAACTCAGAAGCACTTTAAAAATAGTCTATTAAGGGGCATCTGGGTGGCTCTGTCATTAGGTGTATGCCTTCGGCTCAGGTCATGATCCCAGGGTCCTGGGATCAAGCCCCGCATCATGTTCCCTACTCAGCAGGAAACCTGCTTCTCCCTCTCCCACTGCCCCTGCTGGGCGCTGTCTCTCGCTATGTCACTCTCTCCAAATAAACAAAATCTTAAAAAAGATAGCCTATTAATTAAAAATACATATCGAGAAAAAAACAACATGTGTACGTGTATAAATGTGAATGTGTACACATGGTTATGTTCGTGTATTTGTGGGACAGGAAGACCCTCACAGACCTGATGGCCGGAGACCTGACCGACTGTACTCCAAGCCTTGCAGAGCAAGACCAAAGGTAATCCCGTGAAGGAAATGCCCATATTTCTTCAGTCAGCCTGCTGCCTTCCTCTACAATAATTTGGAGCTTACAGTGGACCTGCCGAAAACTGCACTTTCACTGACTGGAGACATTTCCAAAGAGAAGAATTGTAAATCGGTGGTCATTCCTGACTTTCACCCCTTCCCATACAAATCTCTTCTCTACAATCTTATTGGAAACAACCATGTGTGTTCTGTTTTGGGGCTGGGGAAAGACACCAAAAGGGACCATGAAGAGTCACTATCTGCTTCTCCCTGCCCCTACCCCAAAGATAAATAACTAAAAGATCATCTTTCATGTCCCAAATATCCCATTTCCTTGTTATTATGTTACAGTAGCTTGAATGATGGCCCCCTAAAGATGACTATACGCTAATCCGCAGAACATGGGAATATGTTCCTGATATGGCAAAAGGGACCTTGCCAATGTGATCGAGTTAAGGATCCTGAGATGGGACTTGATCCTGGATTATCCAGTTCGACCCAATGTAGTCACAAGGGTCCTTATAAAATAGAAAGCTATGTAAGGGAAGCAGAGGGACACGGAGAGAGATTAGGAGGTATGATGCTGCTGGCTTTGAAGATGGAAGATGGGCCATGTGCCAAGGAATGCAAACAGCTTCTAAAAGCTGAGAAAGGCAAGGAAACTGATTCTTCCCTAAAGCATCTAGAAGGAATGCAGCCCTCCTGACCCATTTTAGAACTTCTGACTTCCCAAGCTGAAAGAGAATTAAAAAACACTAAGTTTGTGGTAATTTGTGGTAGCAATTTGTGATGCCATAGGAAACTAATATATGTACCTTCTACCTAGGATTCTGCTCCAGCTATACCATAGAACTACCCAGGTGTCTCCTCTGCCTATCCTGTTCTTGTAGCTCTTACCTTAAATACGTGGTTCCCAGGCCAAGCCCAAACAGAACACATGCCACCATCTTGTCTCTTTGTTCTTAGTCTGGCATAATTACTAGCGGGCAGATAAAGACACTCAAAAGAGCATTTGTTCAATGAGTGTATGCTCATTTGCGAAGTCATTCCCTGCTTAAAAGGATAATGTGGGGCTTTTACGGTTTTTAGTATTTTGTTTTCAGCTGTGCTGTTTGCTTTAATCTACTAATCTACCCTCTAACCCATAAGAAACCAACCCACCCACACACATGGTGGCTTCTAGCTGGAAGGACACAGATTTTTTTTTTTTTTTTTTTGGTTTTGACCTGCCCCCATCATCTGAGCTCTCTATGGGGCTCCTCTTCCCAGAACTTCTTACTGGTAAATTCCATCTCAACTTCTTTTCGTGTGGGGCACCAATCTAAACTAGAATCAGATGGAAGCTCTATAGAGCCCCCAAATACACAGCCATGGGCTGGGGTCCAAAAGAGACAGTGACTGTACCTGAGCTAGCAGAATGCCTAGGATGTGAAGCTAAAAAAACATCTGGGAGCTGTACGGGCTTGTTGGGCTCACAAAGAGGGAAATGCTCCCAAGTCACAGATTTTACCCCCAACCTGACCATCCACCTCAGATACACAATGTCCTAGTTCATAAGGGGACTAAGGACAAATGGTAAGGAAATGAGATCCCAAGATGAAAAACTCATTCAAAGGATGTCTCCTTCTGCAGGGGGGTCATAGTGTCTGGGAGTACAGGAAAATGCATTGCAAAGAAACATAAAAACCAATAGTTCAGCTTCTCTTCTGAACCAGACCAGTTACTTCTCCTCTCAGACCTTGGTTTGACCGCACAGACAGCAAATGTCTGGGTCGGTCTTTGCAGCATAAATACAACAAGAAAGGCTCATTCATGGGGCACCTGGGCGGCACAGTCAGTTGAGCGTTCAACTCTTGATTTTGTCTCAGGTCATGACCTCAGGTCCTAGGGATCGATCCCCGTGTCCATCTCCATGGTCAGCACAGAGTCTGCTCTGGATTCTCTCTCTCTCTATCTCCCTCTTCCCCTCCCTCCACTCATGGGCTCACGTGTGTACACACTCACTCACTCTCTCTCTCTCACAAATAAATAAGTAAGTCAGAAAGCAATGAAATGATGAAATGATCACATTAACTTTCTAGATTTTAATATTGAATCATTTCCCTTGTTTGGTTCTCTACAAAATGACTGAATTCATTCAACCAAGAACACACACACCCAGTTGGTCAGAGTGTTGGTAGGTGGCAATGACCGTGAGACAATCACCACTTTTCACCCTCATCCTTTGATTCCATTCTTTGAACCTGGGACATGACAAGTGTCAAATATTTCTAGTTACCTAAGCCCTTCAAGATGGAGCTTCCATTTCTTGGAAATAACACTAAGCAGGAGACTTCAGAGAAGGCACCATTTAAATGTCCCAAATTGATTTGCCTTATGATGTCGGGAGCAGAGAAGGAGAAAGAAGATACCAATTAAACTGAACCCTCAGGCACAGACATCTCATTACAGACATCTGTCGAGTGGAAACTGCTCAGGACCACCTTCACTGCACAGTCCTCATCTCCAGCGACTGCCCACCTCTTAGAATGACCCCCAGGCAAATGACAGAACATGATTTCAGTCATTCCAAATGAGACCCCACTGCCGTAACCAACATTTGGCTTTTCTGTAGGAGTTCATTTAAAACTCACTCCCCACGGTTCTAGGCAGAAAAATTCATATCAACTTAAATACAAGGAAATGCCCCAAGCTCATGCAACTCCAAGGAAGACTGGCAGAGTCCACCTGATATGAAGAAAGGAACTTGTGTCTTTCTAGTTCCGCTCTGGACAGACAAGTGTCACACAAGGGCGTTCTCCTGGTGCTCAGCTTTGGTCCTAACTACAACCATGAAATGATGAGAGGATAAAATTCAGAGAAGAAGAAATACAGATTAACAACCATAAGGAAAAAGTTTGATCTCCATTGTAATCAAAGATGTTTAAGTTTACATAACAATGAGAAACCACTCTTGTCTGTAAGATGTGGGAAGATACATACATATATGTAACATGTACAGATATATATCAGATATATACAGACATATATATGTATATGAATAGATATAGATAAATATCAGAACTGGTGAAGTTGGGATGTAATAAACTTTCTCATAGTATGCTAGGGACACTGTTTTAGAAAGAAAACCAGTCATTTATACAAGAATTTTTAAAGAAGAACCCTATGAACTAATCCTACCGCTTCTGAAAAGTAGTTGAAGGTAATTACTACTGCACAAAATCTTCAAAGCAGTATTATCCATAGCAGCAAAAACAATAAAAATAATAAAAGGAAGCATTTTAAATAGCCCTTAGATAACTAGGGCATACCCACATGATGGAATATTATGCAGCCTTTAAAAAGTATATCAACCTCATCTTAAAATACCTGAAAGATGTTTAAATATCATATTACACTTAAAGGAAAGGATAGTACTGTGGTCTGAGAACATGCAGAGAATAATCTCAATCTTTTGGTATTGGTTAAAACCTGATTTGTGACCCAGTATGTAGTCATTCTGGAGAAAGTTCCATGTGCATTGGAGAAGAATGATTATTCTGTTGTTTCAGGTTGGAAAGTACTATATATGTCTATGAGGTCCATCTGGTTCAGTGTGTCATTCAAAGCTTTTGCTTCTTTATTGATTTTCTGCTTAGATGATCTGTCTATTGCTGAGAGTGGAGTGTTGAGGTCTCCTACTATTAATGTGTCACTGTCAATATGTCTCATTAGCCATTAGGAAAATTCAAATCAAAACCACATTGAGATACCACCTTACCACAGTTAGAATGGCAAAAATTAACAAGGCAGGAAACAACAAAGTTGTGGAGAAAGGGGAACCTTCTTATACTGTTCATGGGAATGCAAGCTGGTACAACCACTTTGGAAAACAGTGTGGAGGTTTCTCAAAAAGTTTAAAATAGAGCTACCCTATGACCCAGCAATTGCACTACTGGATATTTACCCAAAGATACAGACGTAGTGAAATGAAGGGCAATATGCACCCCAATGTTCATAACAGCAATGGCCACAATAGCCAAACTGTGGAAAGAGCCGAGATGCCCTTCAACAGATGAATGGATGAAGAAGATGTGGTTCATATATACAATGGGATATTACTCAGCCATCAGAAAAGATGAATACTCAACTTTTGCATCAACATGGATGGAACTGAGGAGATTATGCTGAGTGAAATAAGTCAAACAGATAAAGTCAATTATGATATGGTTTCACTTATTTGTGGAACATAGCAATAGCATGGAGGATATTAGGAGAAGGAAAGGAAAAACAAAGGGGTGGGGGATCTGAGGGGGAGAAGAGCCATGAAAGACTCTGGACTCTGGGAAACAAACTGAGGGTTTTAGAGGGGAGTGGGTGGGGGGATGGGTGAGCCCAGTGATGGGTATTAAGAAGGGCACCTATTGCATGGAGCACTGGGTGTTATACCCCAACAGTGAATCATGGATCTCTACATCAAAAACTAATGATGTACTGTATGGTAACTAAAATAACATAATAAATAAATAAAGTAATTGTGATGACAGAAACAATCCCTGGATATGAGAAAAGAAGAAAAGAATTAGATCTTTCTCTAAAAAAAAAATTTTTTTTTTTTTTTAAATGAAGGAAAGGATAAGTTGTATATACCATAGGCTGACAGCTTCTGGGGGAGAAAACTTAGAGTAATGTAAGGACATCAAAATACAATTGGAAGAAGGGGGAGCCTGAGTGGCTCAGTGGGTTAAAGCCTCTGCCTTCAGCTCAGGTCATGATCCCAGGGTCCTGGGATGGAGCCCCGCATCAGGCTCTCTGCTCAGTAGGGAGCCTGCTTCCCTTCCTCTCTCTCTGCCTGCCTCTCTGCCTACTTGTGATCTCTGTCTGTCAAATCAATCAATCAATCAATCTTAAAAAAATAAAAATTTAAAAAATTAAAAATTAAAAAATTTTTAAAAATACAATTGGAAGGTCAGATTGTGGAAGATATTTTCATTCTTATTTTGCATTTTCCAATTTTCACATCAAGTACATACTATTTCCATAATCAGAAGAAATGTAATTTAAAAAAGAAACTATGTTTTGAAACATAAGTAAAAATGAAAGAATGAAAGTGCAAGGAAAAAGTAGCCCATTTAGACCTCTACTCTAGGGAACAGGAACTGTAGGAAAGCGCACATCCTGTTTTAATCCATATGCAAATAAAACCCTCATCTTTATATGCAGATATTCATGAATATGGAGAATCTGGCAGCTGAAACTAGTACTTTGATGTATGCCAATGCACGCAGAGCTATTAGAAAGAGGATTTGTGATAATCCTGTTGACACAACCCAACGAACCCTACCTATTCCAGAGCCCAACCGGAGCTCAAAAATATCATAGAAAGACAAACAGCACGGGGTAATTTAGCAATTAAGGGAATCACAGTAAACAGATTGGAGGATGAGCTCATTTATCGCCATTTCCAAAGTTTCAATAATAGATTTCTTTGGAGGGTAAGATAGAATAAAAACCTTGAAAGCTAATACTTCCTTTGAGAAACAGTAGGGGCAGGAAATGTTTCCTTTCCCACTTTGGAAAGGTTAGGGCAATGAAAAGCTACAATAAAACGCTTCGGAATCCCACAGAGCGGCATGTATCACAGGACAAATTATGGCTCTGGCTGTGGAATGATCCTCTGCATCATCGCTGAGCTGAGACACCCCCGGCACAGGAGCTTTGCTCACTTCCAACCCCAATTTTGTATGTAACAGATTCTGGAAAAATCCCTTTAGACTGGTTTGCAGGAAGCAGTATTTGATGTGGGAAGCAAAGGCAGAAGAAAAATTATTTAATTTCCTTACTATCTCCAGCCTATTGATGATTCCTTGAAAAAGGCAGAGTGATATGCCTCTAGGAACTCAGCTGCCTCGATGGTAATATTTTGTGAAGGGCAAAAGGCAATCCCAGTCTGACCCCCGGGATCCTGTGAGTCTACTTTAACATACAAAAATCCTTTGGTTCTGGGATCAAGTCCCACATCGGGCTCCTTGCTCAGGAAGGAGCCTGTTTTTATCTCTCTGCCTGCCACTCTCCTTGCTTGTACCCTCTCTGTCTCTCTCTCTCACTCTCTCTTGCTCTTGCTCTCCCTCTTACTCTGGCAAATAAATAAAATCTTAAAAAAAAAAAATTCCTTTGGCTGGGGCACCTGGGTGGCTCAGTGGGTTAAGCCTCTGCCTTTGGCTCAGGTCATGATCCCAGGGTCCTGGGATCAAGACCTGCATAGAGCTCTCTGCTCAGCAGGGAACCTGCTTCCTCTTCCCTCTCTGCCTGCCTTTATGCCTACTTGTGATCTCTGTCTGTCATATAAATAAATAAAAATATTAAACAAAAATCCTCTGGAAACTTTATCTCTACCCATCCCACCCAAGATACTAGTTGCCAAACATTCCCCAAACATATGACCCACAGATATACATCTGAAGGGTCTCGTGACTGAGGGTTTACTAAATAGTAATAAATGACCTTTTCCTAAACAAGAGCTAGCCCTCTCAAGATCCTGGAAACCTTGTTTCCAAAATACCTGGGAGGCTTATGCTATCCCTAACCCCCTCCCAACCTGAAAGTATATAACGGGCCATTCCTTGACCCACTGCAGCTATTTCTGCCCAAGGGTCCCATCCCTGTGCTTTAATTCCCACCTTTCTGCACCAAAGACATCTCAAAAATTTCTTCTTGGCCACCAGCTTTGAACCCTAACATCTTTCCTACATCAGTTTGATTTCCCTGCCAGATGGCTGCCCCATGGAACCTGCTCTGACTTGAGACTTTTGATAATCTGTTTTGCCAGAAAATATATAGGATGATAGAAGAGAATCCATTTTAGGAAGTTGCTAAAAAATTGACAAGGATGAAAAGAAAAAAAAAATTGACAAAGATGCAATTTTGTTTTAAAGGCCCAATACATGAGTAATATGGTGAATGAGAGTGAGTGTGGGGCGGTTGACAATGAGTTTCCACACTAAATGTGAATCTGTCACGTCTTTCCTCCCTGAGACTCTGCTTCTGTAACTATAAAATGGAGGCAGGAGGGTGGATTGTGGGGTTGGAGTTGGGGCGGGGCTTGCATTCGGTGAGTTCTGGGTCCCCTTACAGGGTTAACGTTCACTGACCCGAAGAAGAGGAGGCTGAGAAGTCTCGCTTAGGGTGGAGGGAAGCCCCTTCCAAGAAAGAGATTATCCAAACCGCACGACTGGCCCCAGACAGCACTGTCCACATTGACGCACAGTTGGTAAGACTACAACGTGCCTTCTGGATATTAGGGTTTAACCACACCCAACACTCAGTTGTCTACTTTGAAGCACTTGCCCCAGAAACCAGAATCAATTGCTCTGTATCCAGCAGACCTCAAACGATACATTACTCAGGGAATCACGTCTGAGCTCAAGTTCTTGATGGTCGAGCTGTCAACACCGGCTGGCCTCACTCACATTCAATTTTGGGTGCCTGCTTTTTCTGTGGGCAGGAAACAAAGCTGCTGCCCTGGGCAGGGTTATGGCCCCACCTGTCCCATCAGTCTGCTGCTGTAATTAGAAATTCCCCTTGTTAAGTCTTTCGCTGGTTCCCAAGCCTCTTTCCATCACAGAGAACATGCACCTTTGAACAAAGACCCCAGGTGACAGCGAGAACCAACTGATTCATCAAATCAGCTGTGTTCACAAGCTATAGTGGTTGATCAATATGTTGACTATAACCCCTGGTTATGTGTCACTAAAAAAAAAAAAAAAGTCACTAAAATGCAGAGGAAGTGATATTGATTAACTTCCATTCTAGTCCAGCTCTATTACGCACTTGCAAAATGGACCCAAATGGACTACTTATTCTCTGGACCTTGGTTTTCTTTTCTAGAGAGTGTTTGGGCCTGTTCAGAAGGATTTTGCTATTTTATTCTATTTTATTTTACTTTAACCTGTTTAGGGTTAAAGCAGACTCCAAGAAATCATGTGTGACAGATGTGGGTGTCTGTGCAGAGGACCTACAGCTTTTATCAGAGTCTCAAAGGGATCCATAATCCAAAAGTCAATTAAAAGCCCTTCTTTAAGCAAATCCAGAATGTGCACACAGAAAGGGCTTGGTGGCAGCATGCTGGTTGGCGAATGATTATCTGGAAGCTGTATTTGCCCCACTAGCACAACCATTTTATTTACACCATATGACACAGATCAATAGGAAGGGCAGAATTTTCTAAAGATGCATTACCTCAAGCAAAGAAAATAGTAGTTATTAGTCCATGTTGGTGGTGATGTTACTTTCTTACAAAGAGTGTCACTGCTGCTTATGATGACTTTGGGGATGAAGGAGAGGCCGAAGCATCCCCAGGTCAATTCTTGGCTCCAAGATCTCAGAATGCTCCATAATTTCCATTTGGAATTGTAAGGTATAGAGAAGATCCAAAGAATGTGGTGCTTCTCCATGAAAAGCAAGCCTAGGAGACCAGAAATATGAGGGGAGTGAGGCATGACACCTGCAAGATCGAGGAACCAGGCTGATGGGCACCTCAACCGAATCTGTCCCATCTCATAGCTGTCTCCTTAAAAATCTACTTGCCTCTACACCCTGTCTCAATGTGACTGCAGTGAATATACCAGCCTATGCTATTTGAGTGGTGGTAAGGATGAGGCATTGAATGAACTAAAAAGGATGGTAACAATTTTGCCAGAAAGAAAAGTTTGATTAGATTTGCATAATCATGATGTTTTAAATAATGACAGTCCCCACTTTGGGCTTGGATGTCAACTCTCCTGGAGGTGTTATCATCGTTATTCCATAGGAATCATCCACAGGAAAACACACAAAAGCAAAAGAATATTGTGTCCAAACCTCTGCGGGGTGATGTAGAAATTAGCATTAAGTGAGCTGATGGCACATCATTAAATAAGAAAACTTGTTTCCCCATAGGCTTCCCTGGAGAACTGCATTAATTCAGAAAATTTAGTTGGGGGAGGGTAACTCTTTCCTGGAAAGCATAAATGTGCAAAGACTATGTTTAAAGTCCTTGTGGACCATCGTCAGCCATAATGACCTCCTGCGGGAGTTTTCCAAGCACTCACAGGTATCAATTTATGACAAATACACGGAAATTTAGGAAGGCTATTCAAGATGGCCTTAGGATCATAAGTAAGTTGGTGACCTCCCAGTGACCACCATAGAAACAAAAACACCACCACAACTACTAGGCACTCAGTGAAACAATACTGGAAAGAATTTAAATGTCCAATGTTTAAAAAAATGGCGACAAATTACAATATATCTGTAAAGTAATTATGATGCTATCACTGAAATTTATGTGCATGAAGAATATTTAAGGACAGGAGAAGAAAGTTATGATATGTTATATGAATACATCAGGATTAAAATCTGCATATTAATAAAGTATGATCCCAGCTCTGTTTAAAAAATAATCTAACAGAGATAACCTTTAGTAACATTTGTTGTACAAGTGACAAGTGACTTCCTATATAAGTGATTTTTCTTTTCTTTCTTACAGTTCTTCATTGAAAAAGATAAACACCTTAAAACCTGATCTTTCTGACCAAGAAAGAACTTTTGAATGGGCATATCTAAAAATAAAAGGCTTTTCCTAAAATTAGGAGGACATATGTTTTTTTTTCCCCCCAGGACGGTAATCTGCTATATCCGATGAACAAAAGGGACTGAATATATCAGGTCTACCGCTAGCAGGAGCTTCAAACTCCTCATTAGCCTTCCCTTCCTGTCCCTTTCCCCAGCTCCTCTGAGTCCCAAGATAGCACACAGCAGAGCACAACAGCCTTTGTCCTGTTCCTAGCCAGTGAATTCTGGCACAATCACCGGGACCCACAGTCCCCCTACTTGTGACCCCTATCAACCCTGAGGTAGAAGGCCATCTGTTGCTGGTACTTGGAAGCCAGCCTGAAGCACCAACACAGGTACAGGACTGAGAATGGAAATCATTGCAGAGACAAGGCTCCATTTCCACCATCAACAGACACTAAGCCTGGCTTTGAGGATTCTTCTGCCAGAAGCATGTTTTCCAAGTCAGGTGTAGGAGAAAATGCAAAGGATGAACCCTGCTAGAATCCTAGTTCTGCCTGTAATGAACCATGTGGCTTTGGGAAAATGGTTCAACCTCTTTGACCCTCAATGTTCCCTCTCTAAAATATATCTATTATAAAATATATCTATCTATAACCTAGACAATTGTTTCAAGAATTAAGTGAGACCACATACATACCGTATTCTAGCCAGGGCCATCTGTGTGCTCTGGGATCAGTCAACCATCCCTGTGAAAGGAAAAGCTTGCCTCATTCTATTGCTGTGGAAATATGTTGACCCTAAGGCACAGCTATCCATAGTGACCAAGAACCCACTGTGGAGACAGAAAAAAAAAAAAAAAATTAGCGCTAATGAAAGTCTTCAGTTAAGGGACCAAGATAGTGGTGCCAATTCCCTAGGGAATTTAGATTAGAAAAAAGGCAAAACAAAGAAGACAATAATCAGAAATGGCTGTGAAGGGGGTCCCGTTTGAGCTGGGGTTCAGTGGGTAAGTAAGAAAAACATATTTTTCTCTCTCTCTCTTAGCTAATACACTTATTCTTGGTAAATGCCCCCAACAGGACTGTCCTGCAACATTACTTATATAGTAATATAAGTCATATCTTTCCCTTCCTCCTTCCCTTGCTCTCAATTCTACTCCTATTTTTCATTTTAAGGAGTTTAAGGTTAATGCATTTGGGGATTTGGTGGAAAAGGAAAAATATCACAAAATTGGGAATATTTGCAGGTTATGGAAGCCTACAAGTTACGGGGGTGGTCTTCTCTTTCAGATGGCAGATGTACTTATCAGTCAAATGGTTGGATGCTAGTCTAAGCATCACAGATTTTACCCTGAGATGCATCTGGTTAGGTAGAATGCTAGCCCAGGTGGGTACATACAGTCACTTTCAGGTCCTTTGTAGAGCTCCATAATCCCACAAGTTTCCCTAAGAGAGGAGGCTGCTTATCTAATTGGCTCTAATAATTCCTGAAGTATGTTCCTCCTTGACCATCTGTTCTGTTGTCCAAGAAATATTTACCAATTGGGAAAGACGGGATCACACAGCATGCAGTGCCTCCATGCCTGGGGACACTGTGGTCAATGAGGAAGAGTAAATCCTTGCCTTCGTAGAGCCACATTCTGGGGAGAAATATGCATGCGCAGATAAATAATCACACACGGAAGATGAGTTCAGATGGTACAGTGTGTCACAAAGAAACATGGCAGGGCAATGGGATGACTCTAGAAGGATATTCTTGAAGGAGATGCCTTCTAAGTAGAAACCAGAGCTATGACAAGGAGACCTGTCTCTTTATTGACTTCAGCCATGTTCCTCACTTCTCCTAGAGAAACAATAGACCCTATGGAATAACACTCTATAGACTGTTGCGTTGGTCTGCCATTCTGCTTCAACAAGCATTGGCAGCTATGATGAATGAGTTGTAAGGAAGGAACAGTACTACAATGGCTAAAGCACAAGTATGTGAAAGCATCACTAATTACACTGTGCAGGGTTTCTCTTCTAATTGAAAAGCTGTCTGAAGAAATAGACAAGGCCTTCTCAGAGTGACATTTCCACTGGTTCATAAAGGAAGAGTTGGAATTGTCTGGGCCGAGAAGAGCAGAGCTTTCTAGCATAGGAAAGAACTTAATACCTATGACTAGAGTCAAAGAAGCATTTCTGGGAGAAAGGAGAGCTGAGGCGCAAAGTGGAGGTGGGAAGACCACTTGAGTTAAAACTACAACGAGACTTGGATGCTTCACTAAGACACTGAGACACAAATCAGTTGGCAGTGGTCAGGGAATGGTAATCTGGGGCAAGACATGGCCAGACGATTGCACTAGGAAGATTATTATGGGTGCTGGTTCGAGGCAGGTAGAATCCAATCCATCCAGGGGAGAGAAGGTCTGATTGGAACATCTCTTTCCGGGACAACATCAAACCCCAGCCTGGAAGATCCTACTTCATTGATTTGCTTAACGAATTGTATAAAAGACAACAGGCAGAGGGCTAAGTCATAGTCATCATGGTTTGTTTTCAGACAAGCCTTCACGACTGACATATGCTCATTCTTTCATAATTCATCCTTCATTCAACAAATTGAACTAAATAAACATTTCCTGTGATCCAGGTGCAGGACTTGGCATTGGGGTGTAGAGCATCAAACTTGACCATGCCTGTCCTTGAGGAGTCTATGGTCTTGAGGTGGTGTTGGACTACTAAACAGACTGGAAGAACAACCAATCCAGAGAGGAAATCTCTGCAGAGGGGGTGACGTCTGAGCAGGGACCTAAAGGATGAGGACATATTAGCCAGGTGAGAAGGAGAGAAGGATGTTCCAGGCAGAGACTGATACACAATTTGGGGAACACTTTGGGAAGTCAGTGTGACTAAGGTGTGGGCTTCAGTACAAGGAGGGGTAGAAGAAAAGCCCAACAAAGTAGATTATGGACATTTTCTGAATTTCTATAAAAGAACAGAGAACGGAAAGGAGAGAATTCAAGCTGATGATGGCCAGTTCATCATTCATTTTCCTATGGTCTGAATTTCCTTCTGCCTACCCCTGGGCAGGGTAACCTCCTGAGACAAAGGAGAAAATGGGAACTTTTTAAAAAAAAATTTTTTTTTTTTTTAATACCACACTGATGAGTCAATATGTCTGGTTCCCAGGACAGGCCTTCTATTTTCTTTTCAGTGCATTTGCTTTATAGTTCAAAATATGTGGCTGGGGGATCCTACCCTTCACTCCATCTATGTCCATTTTCTTCAAAGCTGGCTCAACCAAACAGGACTACTTTTTCAGGGTAAATTAAATTGATAGACTCTCTCAAGTCCTGCAATTTCACCTGCCAAAAATTCCAAGCACCAAAGAGAAAGTCCATCATTATCAAACAGAGGAGTTTCATTGTAGGCTTTGTGAAGGTTTGGACAGTACACAAAAATTTAGAATAACATCAAAGGCAAATCAGAGCCTCCAAGAATTTGTACCTGAGATGAACCATGAGAGATTATGAACTCTGGGAATCAAATTGAGGGTTTCATAGGGGAGGAGAGTGGGGGATGGGTTAGCCTGTTGATGGGTATTAAGGGAAGGCACGTATCGCCTGGAGCACTGGGTATTATATGCAAACAATGATTCATGGAACACTACATCAAAAACTAATGGTGTACTGTATGGTGACTAACATAACATAATAAAAAAATTATAAAAAAAGAATTTGTACCTGGTGGTAAAGTATTAATTATCTGCCCCCTTCAGATATCATTACATAATGTGTTAAATTGTCAATTTATCTCCTCCTCTAAAAACACTTATCAATGCATAGCTAAGAAAACAAGCCAGGGGAATCCGAATAATCTGAAATACTCTTTCCTCCCCATACTGCACTGGCAGCCTTTATTTTACAAATTAAGGATAGAGATGGAATCACTGAACTGCACCAAACATTTTTATAATCTTCTGTCTCGGGACAGCCTCTGCAACTTGAGGAAATCAAGCAGGGAGAAAAGAAACTCTACATGAACCAACTTGCTAATCATGCCTCATTCTCTGTATCCCAGAGTCTGGCACAGAGCCTGACTTATAGGAGCTGATTGTTTTTCATTGAGAGTCTTCTTGAGTGATGACAGCTTCATGGACAGACAGCTTCATGGACAGGCAGGTATGGACATAGGGTTGAGACAAAAATTAGGTCAATGGTTTTTAATCATTTTTAGCCACAAAATCCTTTTTTTTTTTTAAGATTTTATTTATTTATTTGACAGGAGAGCGATCGCAGGTAGGCAGAGAGGAGGAAGCAGGCTCCCTGCGGAGCAGAGAGCCCGATGTGGGGCTCGATCCCAGGACCCCGAGATCATGACCCGAGCCGAAGGCAGCGGCTTAATCCACTGAGCCACCCAGGCACCCCGCACACAAAATCCTTTCTTTAAAAAAGAAGATAAATACTAGGAATTTCTGATTAGGTGAGGGGTGGGGCCCTGAGTCACACCCCCCACTTCCATGCATGTTCCATTGATCTGTGCTAAGTGCACACACACTTGATTGTGCTCATTGCTTCGGTATTGATGTTAACCTTTCCACTTTTGCTTTTATTCATCTTTCTTGTCCTACTGCTCAAATAAGACACAAAGGGTAGTTCGTCAACTGCACTAAGTAGATTTCCAGACAGAAAGTGTGACACCTATCTCCCTCTTAGAAATATCCTCAACCAAAGAGGGATTCCTCTGGAACAAAACCTCCCCCTTACTTGGTATAACTTTGGTCATGACTATGTCCTTCTCCAACCCCCACTCAGGGGAGAACGATTGACAACTGACTACTCTTGACAATTTTTCCTGAGTCCTTGCCCTCATCACACACCCCACCCCCAGTTGTCAGATTTACATACGTTTATACAAAATGGAGGGAGGTGACTAGGTGGTAGATGAGGAAGCAAAGCTATTAAAAACCCCAGGAGGCATTTGCCTTCCAAATGTTTCAGGCTCACTATAGAACCTGGGGTACAGAACTTTGTCCCTTTTTAAGTACTAATTTTCAATTTCCAGATAATAGGAAAAGTTCCATTTAGCAACCTGATACTCAGTGAATATAGTCTTGGTGACTGCAGAATTTTCAGAAGATGGACAATCTCCCTGACATTAGAGAACTTCTCAGTCAGTTACAAGTCAAGACATGTACACATACACACAGGCATGTAAACAAATGTTAGTGAGACAAGTCAATAGGCTATGAGTTCTTAGGGAATTCTAGAAGCATGGAATACACTCTCCATGTTGTGGTTCAGAGGAAGAATAAACACTGCAGATTGGGTGATCAGGAAAGGGTGGGCCTGAAACTGTATTGTGAAGGGTCACTACCAAGGTTAGGGTGTGGTGGCAGGAGAATGTGAACAGAGTATGTTTGGGTGGCAGATCGGCCATCTGGCTGGTCTGGAAGGATCACACTGGGGAGCTGTAGGCAGTCAGGGTTGGAGAGTCTCAGTGCCTGACTGTGGAGTCTGGACTCTACCCCCTAGGCAGCAGGAGAGCCATATGGGTTTTTGAGCTGAGACAGGACAAGATGAGGTACTGAAAAGGAAAAGGGAGAAAGACAGCAAGTCCAAGTCTTTCCTTTAGTTCTATTTCAGAGTTAGGGATATGGTTTCATCATTTAAGCGGTCTTGCAAAGACCATCCCTGATAAAGAGCCTGGATGACATAGTCATAGGGGGCCAGACCAGAAAACAGGAGATGTCATAAGGCATTTGCAGACACCTGGCATGCACTCACAGGAGAGCTTGGCCCAGCTACAGGGACCAGAATGAGCCAAATTCCACTCCTCAATTTCCTTTCTTTTTGCACCAAAATCTGTATATGCTTCTTCTCAGACCCTGCTTTCCATATGTGCTCTAGCTGACAGATGTCATGACTCAAACAGCTCCCAATGTTTTCCTCAGTCCTTGCAGAGACGTTGGATGCCTGAGCCTTGAGGCATGTGGCATAAAACTCCACATGGCTTTTCAGGGCCTCTCAGAGTTAGGCAGTGATGGAAGAGTGAATGAACCCTGGGGGAGGCAGGGATGAAGATGCTGTTGAGATGTCCATGAGCATGGTCCATGGAACTGCCATGTGAAGTCACTAAGGCCCACAGTTCTTCTTAAGATGCTCGAAGTCCTTCCATTCACTTGTGATTCTGACTTCCTCATCTCTGGAGGCTCAGATGATCAGTGGTTATGCCCAGTTTGTTGGGCTCTGGGATCTCACTCATTTCAGGACAGCTCTCTGCTTCTCAGATTTCATGAGTAAGACAGAGAGAGACAGAAGATGATGGCGATAAAGACCTTAGCCTGGAGCTGTCTGACAACTTGAGGGAAGAGGTTGTTTCTAGATTCCCTGGTCCCAGAAGTTAGGCCTAAGCAGTGGGCATAAGGGTAGCCATTAGCTGTGCAGGAGACTTGTTTTCTTATTAGAGAGACTATTTGCAAGAGCAGATTGGCTCTGAAGTAATAGATAAGGAGAGAATGTCCCTTCCCTCACCTTTTGACACAAGGAATTTCTGAATTCCTTAATTTCTTGAGCTGGGCTTCTGTTGTAAAGTGTCAAGAGTGGGACAGAGGGACCAACTCACTGATGGCCAATCTCTTTGGCTCATGCATGGAGTAGCTATTGCTGAAGGCTGAGACTTCAGCCTGGATCAAGGTCAAACTGAGCTTCTCTGGTTTGCTGGCATGTTGGGAGGAGTTCCTGAATACCAAATGGATGCAGCCATGTATGTTTACCAGACCTGGCTTCTGGTGAGACTCTTCTATACCACATGCTCCCTTGTACATAAAAAAACCCAGGTGTCTTCTTAAAGGCTCATCCCTTGCAGGATAAATGCTAAACACACAAAGAAATGCTAAGAAAGAATATCTAAGTTTTAAACTGTTTACAGTAATCATATTGTTAGTGATGTCATTGAAATTGCCATTTTGAGATATTTACGTGTATTGTGAGATACAATAAATAAGTAATTATGTGATATTCTAATGTTCTTATTTTAGGTGTCCTTGAGAACTGGATTTTCGTAGTGGGAGAAAAAGATACAGTTAGAATATCTTAAGAAAAACTCTTGGTTTAAGGAAGCATGGGTATGAATTCAAGATGTATTTTAGTTTAAATCAAATAAACAAAACAACGTATTTCTCAGTTCTGTTCACTAAAAAGACTTAGAAAGGCCTAGAAATATTGAGCTATTCCTAGAAGCAGAGACAGAGATAAGGACCTGGGTTCAGCAGTTTTTCTGTGGGGGAAGGAGGAACCAAGAGGGAGGCTTCAGGGAAAGTACAACAGAAAAGGAGCAAAATCCAGTCAAAGGGTATGTTATTAAGGTCATAGCAGTGAGCAGTGGCGATTAGATTCCATGCAGCCCCCTGAAAAGGGTACAGAATGCACCCCCAGAATCACCCATCTGCACACAGGAGGCCAGAACATTCTCTCCCACTGCCATTTCTCATCAGATGAGCTGATAATTCCAATGTTGATAACTCCCGACATTTAGAGAAGACTCTGAGGCAGAGAGGGGAACATGCACCACACACACTTGAGGAGTGACACTTCTACAATCAGTGAGAGTCTGAGATCCCACAGAAATTCTGCCACAGCTGCAGCTGAAATCAGAGGTGGACAAGCACCTGTGACTCAGGGCACCAAGAGCTACTACAAACTCATGTTCTGATATTTATAGATGAAATGCCATATGCCTGCCTGGGATTGCCTTCTAGGTAATATGGTAGCGGCTACATGAGGCTACAGATGAAATGAGTGTGGCCAGAAACTCATAATTGTTCAAGCTGAGTAAAGAGTACGTGGTTTGTTAAACTATTATGTTTTTGTAAACGTTCAACATTTGCTATAGTGGAAAATTATGTGATAGAGGGAGGGAGGAAGGCTGGGAAGAGAGAAGGAGGGAGGGAAGACACAAAGAAGAGTAGGTGTGAAAGAAGAAAAACAAGAGCAAAGGTCCTAGAATCAAAAATTCTGGCTCCACTGCATTGGGCAAGACAAATAATCCAAGTCTTGGCTTTCTCATCTAAAATGGAGTTGGTAAAAATAAATAAATAAATAAATAAATAAATAAATAAATAAATAAAAACCCCAAAAACAAAAAACAAGAAACCAACTTCCTAGAGCAAATATATACAATGAAATTCACAATGAAAATGAATCATTTTTCTGCATGTGGCTGTCCAATTTTCCCAGCACCATTTATTGAAGAGGCTGTCTTTTTTCCATTGGACATTCTTTCCTGCTTTGTCGAAGATTAGTTGACCATAGAGTTGAGGGTCGATTTCTGGGCTCTCTATTCTGTTCCACTGATCTATGTGTCTGTTTTTGTGCCAGTACCATGCTGTCTTGATGATGACAGCTTTGTAATAGAGCTTGAAGTCCGGAATTGTGATGCCACCAACTTTGGCTTTGTTCTTCAATATTCCTTTGGCTATTCGAGGTCTTTTCTGGTTCCATATAAATTTTAGGATTATTTGTTCCATTTCTTTGAAAAAAATGGATGGTATTTTGATAGGGATTGCATTAAATGTGTAGATTGCTTTAGGTAGCATAGACATTTTCACAATATTTATTCTTCCAATCCAGGAGCATGGAACATTTTTCCATTTTTTTGTGTCTTCCTCAATTTCTTTCATGAGTACTTTATAATTTTCTGTGTATAGATTCTTAGTCTCTTTGGTTAGGTTTATTCCTAGGTATCTTATAGTTTTGGGTACAATTGTAAATGGGATTGACTCCTTAATTTCTCTTTCTTCTGTCTTGTTGTTGGTGTACAGAAATGCAACTGATTTCTGTGCATTGATTTTATATCCTGACACTTTACTGAATTCCTGAACAAGTTCTAGCAGTTTTGGAGTGGAGTCTTTTGGGTTTTCCACATATAGTATCATATCATCTGCGAAGAGTGATAGTTTGACTTCTTCTTTACCAATTTGGATGCCTTTAATTGGACCACTTCCTTAAACCACACACGAAAATAGACTCCAAATGGATGAAGGACCTCAATGTGAGAAAGGAATCCATCAAAATCCTTGAGGAGAATGCAGGCAGCAACCTCTTCGACCTCAGCCGCAGCAACATCTTCCTAGGAACAACGGCAAAGGCAAGGGAAGCAAGGGCAAAAATGAACTGTTGGGATTTCATCAAGATCAAAAGCTTTTGCACAGCAAAGGAAACAGTTAACAAAACCAAAAGACAACTGACAGAATGGGAGAAGATATTTGCAAACGACATATCAGATAAAGGGCTAGTATCCAAAATCTATAAGGAACTTAGCAAACTCAACACCCAAAGAACAAACAATCCAATCAAGAAATGGGCAGAGGACATGAACAGACATTTCTGCAAAGAAGACATCCAGATGGCCAACAGACACATGAAAAAGTGCTCCACGTCACTCGCCATCAGGGAAATACAAATCAAAACCACAATGAGATATCACCTCACACCAGTCAGAATGGCTAAAATTAACAAGTCAGGAAATGACAGATGCTGGCGAGGATGTGGAGAAAGGGGAACCCTCCTCCACTGTTGGTGGGAATGCAAGCTGGTGCAACCACTCTGGAAAACAGCATGGAGGTTCCTCAAAATGTTGAAAATAGAACTACCCTATGACCCAGCAATTGCACTACTGGGTATTTACCCTAAAGATACAAACATAGTGATCCGAAGGGGCACGTGTACCCGAATGTTTATAGCAGCAATGTCTACAATAGCCAGACTATGGAAAGAACCTAGATGTCCATCAACAGATGAATGGATCAAGAAGATGTGGTATATATACACAATGGAATACTATGCAGCCATCAAAAGAAATGAAATCTTGCCATTTGCGACGACGTGGATGGAACTAGAGCGTATCATGCTTAGTGAAATAAGTCAATCGGAGAAAGACAACTATCATATGATCTCCCTGATATGAGGACATGGAGAAGCAACATGGGGGGGTAGGAGATAGGAGAAGAATAAATGAAACAAGATGGGATTGGGAGGGAGACAAACCATAAATGACTCTTAATCTCACAAAACAAACTGGGGGTTGCTGCGGGGAGGTGGGATTGGGGGAGGGGGAGCGGGCTATGGACATTGGGGAGGGGAAGCGAACCATAAGAGACTATGGACTCTGAAAAACAACCTGAGGGTTTTGAAGGGTCAGGGGTGGGAGGTTGGGGCAACCTGAGGGTTTTGAAGGGTCAGGGGTGGGAGGTTGGGGGAACAGGTGGTGGGTAATGGAGAGGGCACGTTTTGCATGGAGCACTGGGTGTTGTGCAAAAAGAATGAATACTGTTACGCTGAAAAAAATAAAATGAGAAAAAAAAAAAAAAAAAAAAAAAAAAAAGAAAATGAATCATTGTTCAGACAATGTCATACACAGAAAATACTCGATAAATGTTAATATTATGAAAACTCCATGTCCAGAGAGAACAGGAAAGGGTAAGCATGCCGATTCTGGTTGACCAGGAAAGAGTGTCAGGAGGAAAGTGATTGTGCAGTAATGCTGTGATTCTGGCCAGCTCATATACTTGCGACGTTCAGAAGAAAAAAAGTCAGAAAACTGTGTTGTACGTGTGTTTCTGAGGGGGGATCCTGTAACTAAAATAGGAGGCCCCAACTTCCCCATACATAGGGGTGGTCCCCAACTAAGAAAAGTATGGGATGACACCTGCTATCCCCTATTGGAAGGAAATGGTAACAGAGTAACCTCATTTAGAGGTTGAAGAGGAAAGGCATATAGCATGGTGTCTGGTATGAAGCACTCTTAAAATGCTGTCATGAGGAAAGAAGTATTATTGAGGGGCACCTAGGTGGCTCAGTGGGTTAAGCGTCCAACCCTTAATTTTGCCTCAGGTCATGACCTCAGGGTCATGGGATGAAGTCCCACATCCGCCTCTGAGCTCAGCACAGAGTCCCCTTGTCCCTCTCCTTCTATTCCTCCCTTATTCATGCACTTTCTCCCGATAAACAAATAAATAAATAAAATCTAGAAAGAAAGGAAGAAAGAAAAAAAGAAAAAAAAGAAAAGAAGGAAAGAAAGAAAGGAGGGAGGGAGGGAGGAAGGAAGAAAGAGAAAGAAAGAAAGAAATAAGTAAGTTCCTATTGTGTTGGTGGTTGCTGCTGCTGCAAACCATCTCCCTGTCTCTTGACATTGAGGCCACCATGAATCATTCGCCTCAGATTCTAAAATGAGATCATCCCCTCCTCATCAAATGCCTTGCATCCTCAAAGGGCCAGCAAGAGAACTGAAAAAAGTAAATGAAGACTCTTGTGAGATACTGAGAGCTATAAAAATAAATCCTCTTATTGTGAAAACTTCACCAGCTAATGTTGTTCTGGAAGCCAAAGACTGAACTTTCTCATTCTTTGAGAGTTAACCAGAAACCTCCTTATTTCTACACTGCTTTTGAAACTTTAGTCTTTGAAGGCTTTGATTACATAACACCTCAGGATCATCTTTCTGACCATATCTAGTTCTTTGCAAGAGAAACCAACAACACATGGTAGTCACCTGACCTCAAAACATTCCAAAGACATTGTGGTGACCAATCAATAATAATTTTCCTTCTTGTCACTTGGCTCCTCCATAAAAAATTGAGTGCCAGAAAAACAGTGTGGCTATTTAGAGATTCTAACTAATTAAAAAAAATTTTTTTTTGGATCATAGGGTAGTTCTATTTTTAATTTTTTATTACATTTTTTTTGCCATTTTAATTTATTTATTTTTTCAGCGTAACAGTATTCATTGTTTTTGCACAACACCCAGTGCTCCATGCAAAATGTGCCCTCCCCATTACCCACCACCTGTTCCCCCAACCTCCCACCCCTGACCCTTCAAAACCCTCAGGTTGTTTTTCAGAGTCCATAGTCTCTTATGGTTCGCCTCCCCTTCCAATTTTTTTTTTTTATAAACATATAATGTATTTTTATCCCCAGGGGTACAGGTCTGTGAATCACCAGGTTTACACACTTCACAGCACTCACGATAGCACACACCCTCCCCAATGTCCATAACCCCCTCCCCCTCTCCCAACCCCACCTCCCCCCAGTAACCCCCAGTTTGTTTTGTGAGATTTATGTGAATCTGATGTTACCTTAACATTAAAAACCCCTGCCAGTCAAGTCCAAGTTCATATCCAACCATTTTTACAGTTTCACATGGGTATATTAGAAATGGTGCCTGGATTGCATTTATTGACTTATTCTTGTTCCTTTATTGGGCTATTGTGAATATTTTTTTCTAAAATTGGAGAAAAAGATTCTTAATAAAAAGTTCTTAAGCTCTCTTGGGCTACAACACCCTTTAATAAGCTGATGAAAACTGTGGACCTTCACCTTGGAAAATGTACACGTGTACCCAGAGCACATCCATAGGCTCATAGGGGTTCCAAGGACCCCAAGTTAATGGCTACTGGCTTGGATTTTGTTCCACTGTTGAATGGTTGAGCCCTTCATAAGAGAGTGGTCCTGTGCTTAAGTGGTACAAGTAAAAAATAGTTATTCTGAGGTCTGTAAGTCTCACATAGAAACCATTCTTATTGACTTTAGGCTAACTGAATTTTTTTAGGTTATTGAAATTTTGCTGAGAGGTCCCTTATTAATTAACTGAAGAGCTCTTCCTTCCAATAAGTGGGACACATTGGAAAATGTCCTCTCTCCCGAAAAAACATGACACACTAGAATCTGTCACCTCTGCCCACACTCAGCTCCTCTTCCAGCCACCGTGGAAGCTGGTATCCTCTAGAGGGAATACGTTTCACATCACAATCAAACAGAATAGAGAAAAAAGTTGATTCCTAGATGAAGAAGGACTGAACAGAAAAAAAAATAATTAGAACTTCTAGGAGAGGAAGGACATCACAGGCAGCATGGAGTTCACTCTTGCATTTTTTGAAAACCTTCATATCTAGCTGGATCTTTATAGTCAGGAGACTTAATTTTTCATTTTAAAAATGGATAAAAAGCACATTTCACTAACTCTCTCAGATGGTCCCTGAACATTGGGGATTTGTGAAACAGATGGGGAGCTTTAAAGTCAAGTCTCCTTAGCTAAGATGCTACACATAGCCATTTTCCTCTTTATTAGCCTATAGTGACACTGTCTCATTCTCTTTCCCCCAATTTAAATTCCAGCTATATGTCAAAATTGCTGATTGATCTTTAGAAAACTGTAATTCTTCTAAGTTTCCATTTCTTCATTGTTAAAATGAGGACAAGAATACCTACTTGACGTAAGTGGGCAATTAGGTTATACTTGTAAGGTACCCATCACTTTACTAACATGAAGTAGTAAAATATCATTTGATGATAGACAGTGGTCCAAGAGGTATACTATAAACCTAAAGCAACTGCTGAAAAAAAAAACAACAGAACATTATAGCCAGTCAATTAAAAAAGATTAAAAATAATATTTAATTAATCAAAAATAAGACAAAGAAAAAATAATGAAGATAGACAAGTAGAAAACAAATGGCAAGGTGATAGACCTAGCTGTAATAATCACTAAATGGAAATACTCAAAAAAATCACACTTGGAAGATAGAGATTGTCAAGTTCAATAAAAACAAAACAAAACAAAACAATTCTATCTTCAGGTAATGAACTTCAGATGTGAGTACACAAATAGTTGGTATGGTCTAATACAAAGATGGGAGATATTATACCATGCTAATACCAATGAAAAGGAAGTTGGCATGTAGTATTAATATCTAAAGTAGACTTAAGAGCAAAGAATATTGCCAAGCACAAATAAAGTCATTTCATAATGATAAAGGGATAAGTTAACCAAAGTTATACACCATTCTGAACTGAACCTAATAACGGAGCACCTAGTACATGAAGCCAAACTGATAGTCTCAGATGAAATCAACAAATTCACAATTTTATATTTATATAGTTTGATGTAGGGATATAGTTCAATATCCCTTTCTCAGTAATAGACAGAATAACCAGGAAAAAATCAATAAAAATATACAAGATTTCAATAATTCTATCAACTAACTTGACCTAATTGACACAAATTTTTCCACCAAACCCCAGAAGAATACACATTTTTCTCAAGCATGCTGGAACATCTACCAAGATAGACCACATTCTAAACCACAAAAAAGCCCCAATAAATATAAAGGGTTTAAGTTATATTAAGCATATCTGTTGAATACAATGGATTTAACAAGAGATTGATATCCAGAATGATCTTTGGGGAAAAAACCCTCCAAATATTAGAAAACTAAATAACACACTCCCCCAAACCCCATAAACTAAAGAAATCAAAAAGAACTTAAAAGTATTTTAAACTGAAGTAAAATAAAACACAACATATAAAAATTTGGGGATACCGCTGAAGCTAAATATATGTGGGATACTGTTAAATTTGAAAACTCTGAAAAACTTTGAAAAAGAAGAACAAAATAGGAGCATTAACATTACCTGATTTTAAGACTTAATATAAAGAAATGGTAGTCAGACACAGAATGGTACTGGCATAAAGATGGACAAATACTTTTGAAACTCATTTTTCACAGATTCCATATTTGCAAATTCACCAGCTTGCTAAAATTTATCAAGATCCATGAAGTAACTTTTGAGATAAAAGATATTTTCATAATCTTCATTGTGATGATAGCTTCATGGATGTATACATACATGAAAATTTATCAAATTCTTCATATACGTGCAATTTACTGTATATCAAAGCTGTTAAATTAGATGCTCACTCAATATTTACACCTACTTTCTATCACACTTTACTGAGATTTTCACACATCCTTTAAGAATTTACTAATTTTCAGAGAATTTGAAAACAACAAACTATGCTAAAGATCCCACTGACCAGATTATAAACTTTTCTAGTGATATTTTAGAGGACACATTGGACTTCATTAGTATCTCCAGTCACCAATATGTATACAAATTATCACTTTCTTATGGAGCCAGAATTTTGGGATAAGCCAGTGATGGTTTTACTCTTGGTAATACTTGGATATATGCAGGAGGATCAAAATTCTTCCATATACAAATAATGAAACTATGAGAGCTGTCAAAATCTTTCATCTTCTGAGCTATGCTTCTCATTGTCAAAGAAAGATGTTATAAATAAATAAGGGGGAAAGGAGAGCATGAACCATCTGGTACTTGAATAGTCAAATATCAGTTTGAACTCACATGTAGCTTAATATACATACAGATAGACATACACAGAAACAATTATAGATACGTGTGTATACACTGGTTACTATACATATATAAGTTTCCTAGCTTTGTCCCTAAGAGGGCCTAGGAGCAGTAACACCCTGATGTCAACAAGCACATCTGTGCCTAGATCTTGGTTTCTAACACCGCTATCCAATAAAAGGAACCAGGGCTGCTTAGAGAAGTGATTTATTCTAAGATTGAGATAGAGAAAATACAACATGAGCCTAGAGCCTCTTATGGTGCCAGAAAGCAAGGAAGTGTTCAAAATAACATAAACGATGGGGTCTTGTCAGAAAAGGATGAGATCTTATCAAAGGGACATAGGAACCAGCCTGTAAGCATTTCCCATGGCTAAAGCTGGAATAATTTAAGCTACCAAATGAATACCATAGTATTGAATAATAACTCAAAGTATAAAATAAATATACATGCATCCATGTTAATATAAATAACATAGTAAATAAATAAGTAAATAAATAAGTGATACATCTTCTTTACAGAATTCCAAATAATAGATGTAGATATTCCCCTATCCAGAAAATGAAGTTTAATTCCCTAACTGAATGTAGTGACTGACTTCCAAAGAACAGAATGTGGAAAGGAAAAAACAGTAACTTTCAATGGAGAGTCTTGGAAAAACACTACCATAACTAAGTAACCAAAATTGTCATCATCAGTGATAAGTCATGTTGTTAGCATGTACCCCCTGATATAATGTGATAAGGAGAACACGTCACTTTTGTGGTATTGTCCCCAAAATTTCATAATCCAGCATATGAATGAGGAAGACATCAGAGTAAACCAAATGGAGGGACAACCTACCAAATGCCTAACTATTTTTTATTTTAGTACTCTATTTTTTTAATTAAAAAATTGTCAATTGAAGTATAACATACAGTTTTATAATCGTTTTAGGTGCATAATATAATGACCCTAAATGCCTAACTATTTACTCAAAAATGTCAGGGCTATAAAAATAAGAAAGACTGAGAAACTAATAAGGACTAGAGGAAGTTAGGGAAACATACAATACCAATGCAACATAGTGTCCTGGTTGGGATCCTGAAATAAAACAAGGGCATTAGTAGTAAAACTGGTGAAATCTAGATAAAATTTGGAGTTTAATTAACAGTAGTGTATCAATAATTATCTCTTGGCTTTGACAAATAAAACATAGATTTTTAAGAGATTACATTAGGAAAAATTGGGAGTTAGAGGATACAAAATTGGGTAATAACAAGAACTCTCTACTCTCTTTGCCATAAACGTGAAATTGTTCCAAAAGTTTTCCATAAACGTGAAATTGTTCCAAAAGTTTTTTAAAAGAAATTCTATCCTCTCATTAAATTAGTTAAAAGCCTTCAAAGAGTGACAGAAGGTTGTCATCATGAAACTGCTCAACCAGACAAACGAATGCTGAGATTTGATTCTGGCCTGTGGCGCTGAGAATGTCATTCTGAGTAGGAGATGGTAAGTCACTTGTTCTCTTCTCCCTAGCCCCAGGAACACCAAAAAGTGCATCTGCTCTTATAGTGGTTCTGGGCATCTCTCAGAAAAGAGCCGAAGACCTTTAGAGGAGAGAGAAGACCATGGTCTAGATGAGCATGAATGGCATGTATCATGATTTCTCATGACAACGGGGCAGCCAAGAGCTCCATCTGCCTGATGGGCCACAACACAGGGTGCCGGTAGCTGAGGTATTGGCAGGTGGGGAGGTGAGCTCACTGCTTAGTGAATCTTTTCTGTTTAAGCAATCTGAGCCACCCAGCCAGCTTGATATTTTAAATGCACCAAGAATTTAAAAAAACAAGACTTAGATGTACTAAAATGTATGTCATCCTTCCCAAGAGGCAGAATCAAAAGCTTATCCAATTTGCCAGCTGACAATTTGGCCATCTCACTGTCTGTGTCTCAAAACCAATTCAAACAGACACATTGCTCATCCTGAGGGATGCGAGATGGACGTACGTGTCAGCAGCCAGACTATTCTACTGCTCTCACCGGGTAAGCTCTTCTGTTTCATTTTTTAACATCTTAAGAGAAGAGCCTACCTCCGAAGGATGTGAGATGTCCAATCAGCTTCAAATTATGCTGTCTGGAAATGTCACCAACCTCACACAAGCTCTAAGAATTAATTCATGACAAGCCTGAAAGAATGCCCAGCACTCATTCCTGTAATTCATCATAATATCCACTAGCTGATCTCTTCCATGACTCCCTTAAATGCCTTTTCTCCACCACAGTGACCCATGCTCCATGGAATAGACCTCAGAAATTCATGAAACATTATTTGATCAAATGAACTCTAAGTTCTGCAAACAGAAATAAATAAATAAATAAATAAATAAATAAATAAATAAATAAATATAAAATAAGCTCCTCCAAGAGTGAATTCCATTTTCGAAAACCTACAGCTAAGGAGGCATCAGGAACTGTTTCCGAGCAAGGGAAGTTTTATAAAAAGCCCCCAGAGCATGTCTACCTTCTACTCCTGCTGATGCCACCTGCCTGCCTAGATGTCTGGGTGGGGCTTTCCCCAGATACCCATCCCTGGTCTCCCCTGCCCCCACTGATACCAATCCCAAACAGTTTGTCATGGATTCACCACTCTTTTGGTGACCACATGTCCCCATGCCCTGTGCTTACCCACCAGACTGGCCTCTGTGCCAAGGGCTATGACATAAAATAGAAAGTTGGGGTAGAAGAGAAATCCTCATCCTTGGCTTGGGTTTGCTGTTCCACCATCAGGAGTGTCTATAGAAAGATGCTCAGTTCTGGTATGTGTTGAGTATAAGACTTTGCTTTATGCAAAAGAAACCTTTATTTACCATGTCTCTTGGCGGCCTCAGATGGATCTACTGTGACACAGTCTTTACCTCAGCTGGCATTGACGCAACATAAAAGCTCATGTTCTTGGCAGACAAGACCGGGAGATGGGGACTTAGCCGCAAGACTAAGCAGTACTGCAGGAAGAAGTTAGAGAAGAGCCTTTCCTTAGACTCCCCAACAAAATGGGGTAAGTGACTAGAATCTGCTTCCCCTGACAACAGGTACTGAGAGGGATGCTCATCCAGGGGCCAGCATGGAATAAAGACACATTTCATACTAGTCAAGGCAGAGTCGCAAGAAAGGGTAGTGAATGTGAGACAATGTGTTAGGGGTATCAGGTAGAGTATGGCACACAGAGGGAGGATATCCAAGGTCGTTACACTGAGATGTCCAGGCAGTCCACTGTTGTAAGCAGGGGGATACAGAAAGATATTCACCAGACTCTATGGAGCACTTGCTCTAGAAACAGGTTCCAAAGCAGCATCCAGTCTGATAATTATGGTTTTACTGGTATATGTCCTTCCATTTATTGTCTTTGTTGTACAGTGATTATACTCCATAAATATTTAGCTATTTTAGCCTGAGAGATCATGTCTCCTAGGACAACAACTACTCTGTCCAGTAATGTGTAGAAGGGAGTGGCTGAATTTCAAGCCCTAGTCTATGAAGTGAAAGAAAGAAGAAAGACAACTCCAAGCACTGGAGAATCATTGCAGGTCCCTCCGATTTGCTGCTTTTCAATCAAGCTGTTACTGTGACCACAAATTCATTTGTTTTAAAAGATTTTATTTATTTTTTTATTTGACAGACAGCAAGAGAGGGAACACAAGCAGGGGGAGTGGGAGAGGGAGAAGCAGGCTCCCTGCTGAGAGGGGAGCCTGATGCAGGACTCTATCCCAGGACCCTGGGCAGAGGCTTAACAACAGAGCCACCCAGGTGCCCCCACAGATTGATTTTTAAACTCACTAGAGATAAATTGAGAGAAGGTTTATCATTGGATGTCAGTACACTGGGCCAAGGTGGCAAGAGGAAGAGGAGATGGACAAACTGCCCAAAGGAAGACAGCTAGCCCACGACTTTTCTCTATTTCTTCACCCCAGAAAGTGTTGCCTTCCTATTATCCCAGTGTTGACGATAGTGACTGTCAATGTCATCAACAGGTGACTGTCTAAGAAAGCGGCAGGCTATGGCTGCCTCAAAATAATCCTGGGGGAGAGGCAAGAGCAAGCCCAGAATTCAAAAGCTTTTTTTCCAATTTGCCTTCTCTGCTGCCTCTAGTTGTTGTCTGCCCCACAGTACGGACATCACCCCGTACCCTCCAACCAACAAGAGAAACACATGCGCACACACGCACACACACACACGCACACACACACACACATCCATGGTATCTTTGTCAGTTCCTCTTAGTCACATTTTCTTCTTGCTTCTATAATTTTGCCAAAGTTGTGTTTCTTCAGAGTTTGTCATATCATTATGTAAATTCAAGTTTCATTTCAAGGAAGTTTCTTGAATTGCATTTTTAAGTATTTGTTCTGGCCATTATTTCCTTCTTAGTCCTTGGGGAAACAATAATCATACATATGTTGGATTTAATTTGCCTGTCCACCATCCATCATTCTCTCTCTGATTTGCTTTCATCTTCTCTCTGTTTCAACTTAATGTTGTTTACTTTCTTTATTTCTACTGTTTATATCCTTTATCATGCTTTTAGCACAGTCTATTCTACTGTGAATTTCCCAATTTCTTCTATATTTCTGGGATGAGTTATGTCTTTTCTCCCTTGCATACACATGCATACTTCTGCATGTCCTGAGTCTTGACAACACACCTTTTCCTCTTTCTTTTAAAAATCATAAACTTTTGGTCACAGTTTTTACCAGCTCTATGGTAACATTTAAAAAAAAATTTTACCATAGTTTTTCCTAATTCTTCTTTTTAATTTTTTTACTTGTATCTTGCATAGACTATTCATTTGTTTCTTTTTTATTATGTATCTCTAAAGAAGGTAAGACTTCCCTGAACCAGTTATGGGCTCTCTATGCTTCAATATTTTTCACTAGGAAAATGAATATTAAACAAGACAGTGTACTTATTAGAGTTTGCCCTTATATACATGTCAGTAATGATAATCTAATTTGTTATTAAGATTTTCTCCCTATTTCTACTCTTCTCCCTGGATCTAAATGCTAAATTCATAAAAAGACCTGGAGGAAATTCTAGTTTATTTGGGACCAATGCAATGGGATCTTTATACCAAATCTGATGTCTTGCCCTGTTTTATGGCACATAATTCCTTCTGCTCTGGCTGAGAAAATGACTACCAAACTGTGCTTCATGCAACATAGTCTTCCATGAGATTTGAATAGACACATCGCCAAGAGGACATACTGTTGACAAATAAGCACATGAAAAGATGTTCAACATGACTGGCTATTGAGGAAATGCAAATGAAAACTACAAGATACCTCTTCTCACCTATAAGAAGTGTTAATAAAAAAAAAATTGACATTGCCAAGTGCTGGAGAGGATGTGGAGCAACTGAAACACTCATGAATTACTCTAACAAATATTTCACAGCCACTCTAATAAACCATTTGGAAGTTTCTTGTAAAAGTAAAACAGATCCTTATCATATGAACTAGAAATGCCACTGGTGTTTTTCTCCCTAGGGAAGTGGAAATTTATGTTCACACAAAAACCTGTGCGTAAGTGTTTACAGAAGCTGTATTCATAATTGTCGAACCAGAACCAGCCTACATGCCCTTCAGCAGAGGTCAATGGATAAAATAATTCCAGTTTATTCATTAAATGGATATTACTCAGATGAGAAAGAATAGATATACAACAATACAGATGAAGATTCAAGGCACTTTGCTGAGTGAAAGAGGCCAGTCTCAAAAGATGACATACTGTATGATTCTACTGATATGATATTTTGGAAATTGCAAAATGACAGAGAAGAGAGTGGTTTCCAGGGGTTAGTGTTTGTGAAGAGTGTGTCTACAAAGGGGCAGCAGAAGGGACATTTTGGGGGTGATAGAACTCTTCTGTATCTTAAATGTAGTAGCAGTTAGCTAAATCCATATGTGTGTTAACATTCATAGAACTATACACCAACACAAAGTTAACTGTATAGTAAATTAACTTAAAAAGGAAAAAAGACTACCAATCAGGGAAAACTATAGTTAGATATTTCCTTTTGAGATATATTTATGCATTCACCACATAATCCTAAATACATACACATATTTTTATTTGTTTTATTTGTAACTGACCACTAACATTACACTTTGAGATTTTTATAGGATCCCCTTCTCTCAGAACTAGAAGTTCTTCAGTACCCTGGATCAGGGTGTTCTCCTTTAAAGATCGTTTTCGTTACGTAAATTGTATTCTACTTGGAGTTAGGTGAATGCACGGAAACCAGGCAGAGTTAAAACCCCCACTGGGCAGGAGCAATATGTGAGCTTCCAGAGTAGTGTATTATGAGCCTCTCTGAGACATCTAGCAGATACTGTTGGAGGCACACTCAGCATCCTGTCCTCATTTCTGCCTTCTCAGGATCCTAATTTTGAAACTCTTTCAAAACCTTGTTCAAGGGTATGTAAGCAAAAAACTTCAAATACTTAAATTGACTTCTAAAATTTGTCAATACGTGTTTAAATAGCAACAAAGAATGAATTTTCCAGCATGTTGCAAATATTGCCATCTTCAAATAAAACCATTAGCTCCCTGTTAAAAATCCACTTGATGGGATTTAATACAGAGACTTGGGCTTCGTCATCATCTAATTTACAAAAATACCTGAACAATCTCATTTTGTATAATAGGCAGAAGTTTTATACCATTGATTTATTTCCTTGAAATCATTTTTCCTTTCCACTTCTACCAAAGAACTTTATCCTAATATGTTGACTTAGAGATCTCTTTTAATGCTCATAACATTGACATTTTCCTACAATGTGGACATATATAATGAGTCCTAGTCTCCCAGATTTTTAATTTCAGGCTGGGAACATTGTAAGTTCACAGTAGACACAAAATAAAATGTTCACTGATCATTCTTTCAACATTAATATGGTATTTACCAAAATATAAACACATTCCCATTTTAAGGGTCAGGAATAGGACTTCTCAACCAGTCCCAGAAAAAGTATATCTAGGAATCTCATCAGCAATGAGAAAGAAATCCCCAAGAGATGAGCTAGATATAGGATAAGCCCAGGTAATTCTTAGAATATGGAAACTCACAGGATTTTAGGGTAATAAAGAATGTAAATCCAAACATTTAAGAAAAAAACCATAACAATCAAATGCAAACTTTTTTTAAGTAAAGAAATTCTTCCCACTTTGTTTTCTGAGGCCAGAGAAACCCTGAAAACCTGACAAAGACATTACAAGAAAGGAAAATTATAAGTAAATATTGCTCATAAGCACAGGCATAAAAATTCTAAACAAAAATATGAACAAATTGACTCCAGCAATTTACAAAAATATAGTATGTAGGAGGGAAATTTTCTGACCCTCCCCCAAAACCCCCTAGATTAACTTGAGAAAAGCCTACAAATTTTATTTCAATGTTGTTAAGTGTTTTATGTGGCAAAAAGATGAGATAGAGATCCTTCGCAGAAAGAAAACAAAACCCCCTAGGCGTGGAGGCTTTTATACCATTCTAACAAAGGACAGTAAATTTGTAGAGAGATAACAAGACAAAAGAAATGGGCTTCTGTACTTTTTAGAGGTGGTAAATTGTGGGAAGGTAAACTTATGGGGAACACTAATGGTAGACAGAGTTATTTAGTAAGACTTGTTCATGTAGACTCTTCTTGGGGCCAGTTCATTTCAGATGATAAGCTGTTCTTCCCTTCCTGGTACAGGAAAGGTGGGGGTGGGCGGGAACCTTTCTAAGGGGAACCGATACCCCTTTTGGTTTTCAGGCAGATAGGGGGAGGGCAGGGGACTCACTCTGTGTATGTTTTTTCTCAGTTGCCTTCATCTCAAAATGATCCTTCCGCAGTGTGACTCATTCTGGGATGGCACATTCACTACCCTGTAGATCATGATCAAGGGGGCTCATCACTGGAATGCAAGGTTACTTTAATTCTTGAAAACCAGCCAACATAAATAACCACATCTGCATAATAAAGAAGAAAACTATATAATCTTCTCAACAGAGGCAGAAATGGCCTTTGATAAAATTCAACACCTGTTGAGGATTAAGGTTCAAAGTTTATAGCAAATTAGAAATAAAAAGAAAGTTCATTAATTTTCAAAAGGTATCTACAATGTATCTAAAGGCAACTACATACTGAGCAGTAAAATACAAAAGTATCTCTCCCAGAAATCAGGAACAAGAAAAGGGGGTCCATTGTTTCCACATCTCTTGACATTGTACAAGAGGCTCCTAGCAATACTATGAAAGCAGAAAGATAAAAAGATTAGAAAGTTAGAAGAAACATTGCGATTCCTTACATATGATTTGATCGTATACATCAAAAACTGCTATCATTAATAAGTGAAGTTATCAAGGCTGCTGATTCAAGCTCAGTAACAAAAGCGAATGTGTGTGTGTGTGTGTGTGTTTGTGTGTGTGTGTACATGCTCCAAATAAATAGAAAATGAGATTTTAAAGTATCCTATAAAATATTAGTTAAAAACATTAAATACATATGAATAGGTCTAATTATAGAGATGAAAGTCCTCTGGAGTAGAAAGTAACAATGTTGACAGAAATTTTAAAAGTCCTAAATAGGTTGGAAAATATTCCATATTAATGGATTCAAATTCTCAATATGGACTGGAAGATGTCAATTCTCCCCATGTTGGTGTGTAGATGAAACGCAGTCTCAATCAGAAGTCCATCAAGACGTGAGTGTGTGTGGGTCTGCGTGTGTAAATTGAAGAGCTGATTCTAAAACATTTATGTTGAAATGCAAAGGATGATGAAAACAATCTTGAAGAAGAAAAAAGCTAGAGGACTTCCATTCCCAAGTATCCCATACTATTCTAAAGCTACAGTAATTAAGACAGTGTCATGTTGGTATGAGAACAGAATAGAAAGTCAGAATTAGATCCACATATACATACGGCCACCTGCCTTAAGATCAAAGCATCACTGTGATATGTGATAGACATACTGTGATTCCATGTATAAAAATGGCAAGAACAAAAAAAAGGGGGGGGGGGGCGGGGAGCCTGGGTGGCTCAGTGGGTTAACCCTCTGCCTTCGACTCGGGTCATAGTCCCAGGGTCCTGGGATCGAGCCCCACATCGGGCTCTCTGCTCCGCGGGGAGCCTGCTTCCTCCTCTCTCTCTGCCTGCCTCTCTGCCTAGTTGTGGTTTCTCTCTGTCAAATAAATAAAAAATATTAAAAAAAAGGGGGGGCAAGAACAGGAAAAACAAATCTTTGATGATAGAAGTCAGAATAGAGGTTACTCCCTGGGGGAAGGAGAGGTATGACTGGAAAGAGGCATGAAGGAATCATCTGCATGCTAACATAGAATGCTAACATTCTGTGTTTCTTTCCAGATTATGGATACCCACGTCTATATGTATCTAAAATTCTCATAAATCGTATGCCTAATATTTGTGTACTTACCATGTATGTTCACACCACAACACAAAAATTTTAGGAATGTAAAATGAAGTCTGGCTCCATTTTTTGATGTTTGACTGCTGATAGCTTGTAAGCCTCACTGCTTTGTCTTCCCGTTCTGCCCCACATGCCCTATACCTGGGCAAGCTGATAAGAAAGCTTGGGTATTCCCTACGTTGGCCCTGAGGGGAAGTTCAAACCACCCAAGCCCCTGTCCACACACAGAGATCCTTAACTCATCCCCACCCCCTAACCACATAGGAAAGCCCAGCCAGTCTCCTTTCCTGGTTCTTTAAAGGAGACAAGTCACTTTCAGACCTGCTTGTGAGCTCTCCTGCTGTTGCCAGGAAGTCTCTTTATGTGAATAATAAAACTTTTCATAATTTCTTGGTATGTGTATGGCATTATCAGTCTCAATATCCAAACCAGATTTTGACTTGGAAAATTCATCCCCCTTCTACAAATGAAAAACAGAAGGAAAGTGGTTTTGCTTTGGTTTTGTGTTCTGTTTTCCGCTGAAACCGCAGCTACTATCAGGATGCTTTGCACACAATGTCTCCACAAATCGGTGTCGAATAAATTGTTACTTGATAACTACAAGGTTAGAAAATAAATAATGTGAATTGGGAGAAGGATGGATGAGAGGATGTCCATAGAAATCTCTATGTGTGTCTCCAAACCAAAAAAATAAATAAAGATTTCAAATCAGGCGTGTGCCATGGGAAGTACCAACTATAGTAGAACGACATCCATGGTAAAATGAATATACTCAAGAGTTATGAAAAAAAGAAGCCAGCTGGTAAATGAATAAAAATTACACAAGTTCTGGGGTAAAAATGTCAGGAATTTCACTTCTCATTATGTGAAACAGCAGGCAAAGAGGTCTCTGTGGAAATACTCCACCCTCCAGTGAGCACAGTGTGGCTCTTGCTTTAAAAAAATTAAAAAAAAAAAAAACAAAAAAACTCTTCCAGTCCCGTCCATGTTGTTACAAAAGTTGGGTATTCATCCTTTCTGATGGAGGCATAATACTCCATCGTGTATATGGACCACATCTTCCTTATCCATTCGTCCGTTGAAGGGCATCTTGGTTCTTTCCACAGTTTGGCGACCGTGGCCATTGCTGCAATAAACATTGGGGTACAGATGGCCCTGCTTTTCACTACATCTGTATCTTTGGGGGAAATACCCAGTAGTGCAATTGCAGGGTCATAGGGAAGCTCTGGAAGAGATTATGATGAGCGAAATAAGTCAAGCAGAGAGAGTCAAGTATCATATGGTTTCACTTATTTGTGGGGCATAACAAAGAACATAGAGGACATGGGGAGATGGAGAGGAGAGGGAGTTGAGGGAAAATGGAAGGGGAGATGAACCATGAGAGACTACGGACTCTGAAAAACAACCAGAGGGTTTTGAAAGGGTGGGGGGTGGGAGGTTGGGGAACCAGGTGGTGGGTAATAGGGAGGGCACGTACTGCATGGAGCACTGGGTGTGGTGCAAAAACAATCAATACTGTTACGCTGAAAATTTAAAAAAAAAAAAAACAAAGAAAAAGAAAAAACAATAAAAAAAAAAACCAAAAAACTCAAAATCCCTGCTTCTCTGTAGCCATTCTCATTGCTTTATCCACAAGATGTTTTGTCCGGGGTCAGCTCAGTTCTGCATTATAAAAGAGGACTGGAGCCCAAGAATATCTCTGATTGGAAATAACTTGTCAGAAAGAGGGGGCTCCTCTGGGTTCCCCAGTGAAGCACAGTAGTGTAGAGTCAAGCTTCTCTGGAGAAGATTCTTTGGTGAGCCCCACCATCCAGCAACACAGCCTTCCCTATGAATAGAGCCCCAGGGTAAGTAAGCCTTTGTTTCAGAAATGTTTAGTCTTCCCCTTTGGCCTCCAGTGGCATGTCTGTAATTTCAAATGCATATCTGTTGTGCTGGTGCTGGGCCTTAGGGAAGGTCCAGAGCCCCTTGGTTCCTGCTGACTATGAACAGACACGGAGGTCTTAGCAACTGATTTCATGTCTGGGTCTTTGTCTTTCTGCATAAGAAGTAAAGTCTGTGCATATGGAATGAACATGCTCAGACTCACTGAGAGGGGTCCTTAGGATGTCCACCAAATGAGGTCCATAAGGGACAACTCCCAAGCAGTCCTTTTTGGCCGGGTTCACAATCATGGGCTCTTTTTCACAGGCAAGAAGTTAAGGTAAGAATTTTTAGAACCAAAGGAAGGCAGGAGTTCTACTTTCGGTCCCCATCTCAAGCTGAGAGAAAACGTAGAAAAGACTTGGGAACAATGGAGGATCATGCAGGAAGAAGGCCGCACGCAGACTCCCAAAATGCAAATCATTCCCCTTGCAGCTTTAAATTGTTGCCGTTTTATGCTGCAGGGTGGGATGAAACTCTACAGATGCTAGCCTTGAATGTGACTAAGATGCAGGATTTGGGGGAGGGCATTATGCAAATAAGGCTATACCAAAATTGTGCTTTCCAAAAATAAATAAAACAAAAGCATTTCCAAGGATCCTGTAGTTAATAGCCACTAATGAAAGCTCGGGGTGCCGTCAGGGCCACTTTGGAAACGGGGTTTCTGAGATACAAGGTTACTAGCGGTGCCCCGTTCTGTGGAAGGGGTTGCAATTATCTGAACTAATGTCTTCTTCATTAACTCTTAACTACCCCACTGGAAAATGAGGGTTGGATCTTAATTGCTAGCTAGCATCCACTAAGCCCTTAGAGAGCTATTTTAGTCACTGTGTTAAATGTTTTCTATGCTTTACCTTAGCTAAACCCTACAGCCAACCTATGGAGTTGAAGCGGAGGCACAGAGAGGTGAAGAGACAGAGCTAATGAGGTGTGAAGCTGGGATCTGAACGCAGATGCACCCTCTGGACCACTTCTACTCTGCCTCTGTTGCCACAATGTACACTGGAATTCAGTTGTAAAGGTGAGAAAATTCAACCCATAATTACCAACAACTGCATTTTGCTTCTTGTTTCAGCATCTCACATAACCCTCTTCGGGCCTTTCCCCCTTGCCTATGGGAAAGGTCAATATGGTAACTGACCTGTGCAGGAAGGCAAATATGACCTGAAGCCCCAGTCTGAAACCGTGTCCTCGACAATTAGCAGTGTCTAAAGGCACGGGTTGAAACAAAGTCCATATTTGCCAAGAATGTGCCATCCTTGATCAAATCTAACCCCATTATTCTACAAACAATAGAAGTGAGGTCACAAGCCAAACCCAATCAGAACTCAGGTTTTTTTTATTCTAAATTTGCCGCTTTTCCCATACAGTCCTGTAGCCTTCTGCTTGCCAAGCAACATCCTAATCCCCTTCCCTATTTAACAGTATTGTTGTGAATAACCAACGTGATAACAGTCATGAAATGCCATTGAAATCCATCAAAGCCTGATTTTTGAGCAGGGGTTATAAAGATCAGCAACAGCAGCGCGAAACCGTTCCTTACCTGCAAGTCTTATCTTTTGGAAAGGTTCTTTTCAAGGAGATTATATAGGACATTTCCTCCGTTAAACTTCTTAGGCCTTCACCACCACAAAGACCTCTGCTAATTATTCTTACTGGGGCACCACTTAAGAGTCATGTGAACACTTACATGCCCACTTAGTGATGGCTGTCTAGTGGCCAAAAGTAGTTAATGCAGCTCCCCAAGGTGCCTAAAATGACCCCCAGGAAACAGTTTTAACACTAGGAAAATCACCCTAACTCATGTAACTATCTAGCAATTTGAGGAAAGAAATCCATCAACTCTTCAGGGTACCATGATCATTTTTGTAATTTACCATTCGGGGCAAAAACTAGCATGCGAATGCACCAAAAATGAGCCTAATTTTGTTTTGTGCCCCTTCTCTCCCTGCATCATCTCTAAGTCCAATTTGGCAAAAAGCATCATCTGAATGCAAGCGTTGCTAAGAAAAGAACAGACGGACACAAAGGAGAGAGAGACAGATGTACCTTTGGATGGAAGTTAGGTGTGGAACTTCACGCCACCAAAAATAAACAGTAATTTTGACACCAAAATTAGTCATTTAGAAGGGCATCCAAGGAATATTCAATGAACTCAAAACTTCCACAGATGTTGGAGAAATTGCTCACATAGAACTCTCTTCCTTCACACACTTAGCTTGGATTTGTTATAACTATTAAAGGACTTATATTTGGTTTTCTGCTTCACTAGCTGAGCAGGCCATTGGTGACCACCAAAAGCCGTACTTTTTTTTTCAAGACAGACTTTGATACCTTGACGAGGTTAGTTTTGTGCCTAACACAAGATGCTAGATACAGTACATGTCCAGTAATTATTTGTATGATATAAACTAACGGTAGCCCTGTGTTTAGCCCACTAAGTCCTTAACACTCTACCTACATGCTTGCCCACACTGTTTTCACTCATTCACAGTGCCTAATCCACACTTGCTTGTAAGGATTACCTTCCACTTACAGAGAGCAAACGGGGGTCCCTGAGCCCAGATCACAGCACTGGTATGTGAGGAAGCCAGGACTCCAAACCAGCCTCCCTGGTTCCAGGGCTTCCAAGCAACACACAGCTTTTTATGAGTTTGATAAAATCTGACATTCCAGCCATTGAATATTTGGAGAAGCTTGCATGTGAGTTGTGTCCAATCATGAGATACGATGACCTGATGTAACGTGGCCAGTGTACAATGTGTTTTAGCTTTGACCTTTGAAGCCAGCTTCACAAAGGATTATACTGTTCTTGAAATGTTATTCCGGATCCATTATTTAGGTGTCACAGGAGGGCTTGTGCCTCTGACATCCTTCTGTCCTTTTGGATTATTTGCTATTCAGTTTCCAAACTGGAAAAGAGATCGGTAAGGGAAGGGGAGGGTGAAATGGGAGAGAAAATTGTAGATAGCGGTTGCGTAAGTGGCGTTGCTATATACACCTGCGACCATGAAGTCATGCCCTGCTATATCATATGGAGGGGAAAAAAAAAATAAAAAAACCTCTAAGTTAGCTTTCCCTCGTAAGTTTCTTCATCATTAACATGAAGACAACAAGGGGAAATGCTGAAGGAGTCTTCCTTTTGAAAATTTGTTCCCTGGGCAACATCATTCATCTCTTACCCTTTGATCTATCTGCAAATCCTTGGTGGGATCTGCTTCCTGCATCAGAACTCAGCACGAGCCTAGCATCCTATCACAGACAGATTAAAGCCTCACTGAAAAATAATAGTGGAAATGAGAGGAAGTTCCCTTGGTCCTTGTTCTAGCTTTTGGGTCCCTCATCAGAGAACTGCATAGGCTTTGACAAGTTAAACAAAACAACAACAACAACAAAAAGCATTAGTCTGGCCCTAGAAAGTCATCTTTGGAATGAGAGAAGAATTTTCTCTATATGCTGTGCTCTCCTATGTTCCATTGTTTGCTCACCTTCTGCTATAACCATGTGATCTGGAATGATCAAGCTGGAGAGAATTACAAGTCACCACTCAGCCCTACTATTCATACTGACAACAATGAAATGTTGTACACTAATTGAGCATGAGGACAGTTTTGCTGCTTGGAAACACTGAGGGGTAAGGCATCTACTTTTCAACCATGCTCAGATTGGGTCAACCAGTGAATACGTTTACCAGAGACTGGAAGGATGGAATGGAAGGTGTCAATTACTCAACAGCCAATTCATGATAACAGATGTTTATATCCTCCAAATTAATAGGTATTGAGGATGTTTGATCTAGTATCAGAGCTAGGAATCAAGGACCCCATGACCAACTCAATACCAGGGATACCTGATTCCAGATGTTTTAAGAAGTGTCCATTAGAATTAACAATACCATGTTCTCCAAATGCTATTGGGTGGTATAATTCTGAAGATCGTGTTAACAATTCTTTTCTAGGGACCATATAAGAGCTGGTTCTATCTCCAGAGGATGTTCCAGAAGACAAGAAAAAAAAATATCCTATACACTTGGATTTCCAGCCTTCTCAGTGCTACCATTGGTCAAGCTAAAACAGATCAGAGCAGAAATCATGGGAGCCAATCCTGAAGTTGTTGGACATCTGTTAGCAAGCTGGGTGCTCCTGGTCAGCAGAGGCCTTAACAGTGTGGCTGGAATTGAATACAACTTAAAGGTGATAATGAATATTTATCTAAGCAGGTGATGTTGAGCCTCACACTTGCAACATGTTCCCCCTAAATTATCCAAGCTTCAAAAACACATAACTACTTATTCCAAAATCAAGTGCTATTTCAGCTCTATCCAAGACCAATCTTAAGGTGCAATGCCCAATCATTACCACCACCTTTGGGAAACACTTCCCTTTCTTTAACCTCTCCCCGATCAAGCCTGTGGTTTGGTCACTAAGGCCCATGAATGCTTGGATGGGATGTTTAAACATATGGCACACCTAGTAAGAGTCCCAGCAGTATAGTACAAGGGATCCACCATTATTCTATTGGAATTTTTCAACTTGCTACAAGTAAGCAAGAGAGTTTGAAAAAGCATCCCTTTCTGGTGAATTGAAGCATCTCTTAAAAGGGAGACCCATAGTCCATACAATCAAACAAAAATGATGCAAGGTTTCAGACCGAGGGGGATTCCCATTATATAAACCCCATGAAATTCATTGCTGGAATCACTTCATTTACAGGTCAGCATTGCCTCCCAAGTTCCTCTGAACAGAATCTGTTTTGGTCCCCGCCTTTGGTCTTGAAGTGGTTGGGTCTCCTTCATGCAGTCTCAGCAGAACTGGGGGAAATCATCACATATGACTCATTATTTTTTCAAATTCACCTTTTTGTTTTCTTTTTTGTGTATTATCTACACAGATATGAAGAAAAGGGCTGGAAGCCTCTATTGTCTTAGAGCTAACACTTGGCCTTTCTGCCTTCTTGCTCCACTAAAACATTTCTAAGGAAAATTTCCACCTTTCAAGCCTTAGCTGGAAATCAGCAACCAAATGTCTTTGGGGGATATCAAATGCTGGCGTTTGGCAAAAACCTTTTGCATGTCTGGTCGATTTGTTTTGTGTGGGAAGGACATTTAATCGATATCTGTCTGATTCGCTTACACATGTATCATCCAAAAGTCATCTTGAAAGAACCATTTCACTCCCAGGGAACTTTTATACATCTGTTTCTGGAAATATATAAGAGATATTATAAATTTTCTTATATCAAGAGAACAACCATTCAAATCCCTCACACAGCCAGAGCTTAAGGAAATGAGAGATTTAGGACTGCTCTAAATATATAACTTCATACAAATTCTCCCATTGCTCCTTAGTGCATAAATGATGATTCCATCTCTTTATTTTTATATATATTCCATCTCTTTATTTTTATATAGGACAAAAGGCAACTCTTAGACCAAAGTGATGGTACTGACCAATTCCTAACCAACAGACGTCCCCAAATCCCTGAAATATAAAACTTCACATAGTCCCTCATACCAAGAAGGGGCCAGCTCAGATTATAGACAGAAATAATCCCATTTTATTCCCCAAGAAAACCATATTTTTGAAACTCCACAATTATAGCATAACACTCAGGCCCCATCTTAGTCGATAAACACATTTCTTCCATGAAAAACCTACTTAAGCACCATATTTCAAATGAGAAGCATTAAAACTTAGAGCAAATAAGAACATTAGATTCAATTTGCCTTTCTTTGTGGGGTTTTTTTTTGTTTGGTTGGTTTGGTTTTATTTTTTGTTTTTTTGGGGGGGCAATCACCCTGCCTGTAAGTGGGAACAGCGGGATTCAAATCTACTCTGTCTGATACCATAGCCTGGCTCTTTACACTAGCCTGCCTCCAAGGAAAACAATAACACAAACATGTTTCAAAAACTTCAGGAAATAGGAAATAAAAAATAAGCCATTAATTCACCCTAAGACAACATGTTGCAGCATTTGGTGATTTTCTTCATGAGGCACTCTCCTTACCTGTATGATAATAATGAGTACTTTCCTTTTTTCAATTAACATTGCATCAAATATTTTCCATGTTACCATAGAAACTTCATGATATTAACTTTTTTCTTTATTGGCTGCAGAACATTTCACTGGGTAGACAGACCATAGTTTATTTAACTATTATCCACTTGATGTAGCAGCTAGGTTGTTTCAATGTTTCATCCAATATTAAAACTATCATTGAACATCTTTGTATACAACACTCTTTCTTAGAATATGCTTAGAATTGATGGTCAGAAATGAAATCACTGTATCAAGGAGAATGGACCTTTTAATAGCTCTTACTAAACCACTACATTCCTTTCCAAAAATTTAGACCAATATCTGTGACTGCCTTTTTTATCCTCGGTAGGATTAGGCATTATATTTTATATGTTTGTGTTGAAGCAACAACCAAAAGCAAAAATGGGGATTCAGTGGTGTGCACAATTGCATTTCTATGATCACTTATGAGATCAAAGTTTTTCCATGTTTAAGTTATTAGATGGATGTTGATACTCCCATTTATCAGATGAGGAAAGAGAGTCTCAACATAAATGACACAACTACCACTAAAATTGGTTCTAAAATCAGTTTTCCAGTAGTATTTGTTAGTTAAATAAATTTTTTAAAAAGAGTAAATGAAAAAAAGAATGCATCTCTGGGACACCTGGGTGGTTCAGTGGCTCAGGTCATGATGCCGACATCCTGGGATTGAGCTCCGTGTCGGGCTCCTTGCTCGGTGGGGACCCTGCTTCTCCTTCTCCCTTCCACTCCCCCTACTTGTGCTCACAGGCTCCCTCTCTCTCTCTCTGACAAATAAATAAATAAAATCTAAAAAAAAAAAAAAAAAAAAGAGCATCTCATTCCAAGTTTCCTGCCACTAAGCACATTTCTTTCCTTATCCCGCTCTTGTTCTCTTAAATTTTAAATTATTTTTTCCAAATCTGCCATAATCAAGGAAGAGTATGGTGAGTTACCCACCCTCCTGCTGTGGAGCAGTACATCTGACATCATAAACAGAATACTGGAATGATCCAAATAGACCGGGCTTAGTCTGGTTCTTACTCTGACTGTACCAAGCTGCGTGACTCTGGACCAGGCATGTGTCACATTTTCCTTGACTATGGAAAATGACTGAATGATCTCTCAGATCTTTGCCATTTCCAGCTTCTTATGGTTATAAAACAGAGAGCCACACTGGGCATCAAAACAGATCATCATTCCCCCCTTCTATCTGAATGACACAAAGTCACACCACAGAATGATAAGACACAAAACGTGTTTTAAAAACACAATGCCTGGGGCGCCTGGGTGGCTCAGTGGATTAAGCCGCTGCCTTCGGCTCAGGTCATGATCTCAGGGTCCTGGGATCGAGCCCCGCATCGGGCTCTCTGCTCCACAGGGAGCCTGCTTCCTCCTCTCTCTCTGCCTGCCTCTCTGCCTACTTGTGATCTCTCTCTGTCAAATAAATAAATAAAATCTTAAAAAAAAATAAAAAAATAAAAAAAAAAAAAACACAATGCCTTTTCCACCAGCTCTTCATGGTGACTGGAATGCTTCCACCAATCACGAATACAAAAGGAGACATACTTAGCCACTTCTGAGCCCAGTAACACTGCTTTCTATGGCTTCACATAGTCAGTGGATGGATTAGAATGTGACCTAGTAGCATACAGACCTGGGTCAGATGGACGTAGGTTTGAACCCAATCTCTGCCTCTTCTTTGTGGTAAGACCCTGGGAAAGTTACCATCCAACTGAAGCTTAGTTCAGGGTCAGGTAGGTCCAAGTCCCAATATCCATGACATACAGGTAAGAATTCTACCTTCTTATGGAGTGTTTTTAAGCATTCAAGGTAATAACACTTCATAAAGTTCTTGCCACAGGCCATGCACTGTGAAACATGTTCCATAAGGGTCACCAATGGTCACCATTTATTAGTAAACTAGGAGATATTCCTCAGAACCACAAGAGGGGTAGTGACAAATGGACAATTCAGAGGTGACTTGGCTGTCCGCTCACCCAACAAACTCCTTCGGCCAGTTAGAAGCAGCCTGCCTTTTCCTCGCAGGGAATGACCTCTGAGGAACTCAGGCCTCTGTAGTCACCAAAGCACTGCTCTGGGGCACATTTTCTGGGGCTGAGTTAGTGCCCTCTCTCATACAACAAACACTCCGTGGTGCTAATGGAAATTTAATCAATGTGGCCTTTGGGACTTAAACCGAGACCTGAGTCCTGGACCTGATCTTGGCTCATTATCTCAGACTCCAACTGGCTCTCTGAACTGTTATTGCCCTGATCCTTCTACTTAGGCTCCAGAAAGTGGTTGAAGGTGTTTTCAAAGGAAATTGCTAGAAGCTGATTCTGGAAACCCTTGGCATAATTAAGGACCAGAGATTCACTGAGAACCAGAAGTGCTCCAGGTCACAAATTGCCACAGTGACTGTTTACACAGCTATTTCACAGAATATTCATCTCTATTCCACAGAGGCAGAAGTATCCCTTTGTTAGCAAACATGCCTGCCTTCATTGTGTGGCCAAATTATTTCTTTGGTTAATTGGGAATCAGAGAATTAGAGAGAAGAAACTTGGAGGTGTGTGCTGATTAATGATTAGCTACAGAGAACAGAAGGTCTTCTACTCAGTGGCAGAGGGCAGAGGAGGATAATGGCAAGAAAAGTCCCCTTTAGTCTCACTGAATCATAGACAGTTGCAAAGGGACTCAGCTGTAAGGATTTTTGTTGTCATTGTTTGGGTTTGGTCTAATTTGGTTTAGATTGATAGAGCTTGGTTTTGACTTTTACTTGCTCTATTTTTGCCTAAATGTAACTACAGTGTCTGCTTCAATTAGTTCCCCTCCCACCTGCCTTTCTTCTAACACAAACTGAGCACCAGTGTTTTGGACCCTGGGTCAAGCACTTGCTTATATTTACTCTCAACATCTTCTTTCCTGAGTGTGTTTAGCACAATAATACCTACCTTCCAAGGTAGTGGTGAGGTTCAAGTGACTCACCAAAGGATATGGACTAGAAGAGCCAGAGTCAGGATTCATATCTACAGCCTTCTTCTCTCAACCATCAGAAGGTGGATGCCCATGTAAGAATAGGAAAGGAACAAGAACACTGTTCCTAACCACATCTATCCAACAAGACCTTACATCTGAGTGTAGTTAAGCAAGAGCTTCTGCAAAGACAGGAGTCAGACTGGGTGAGAATGAGATAATGCCCCAGGAGTCCAGAAGGTGAGAGGTGAAATGTCCATTTTTGTGCCCCTCACAATGGCCAGCACAGAGCCTAGGCACAAGCATCATATGTCAGACTAATTGGCAATGACTGCCTGAAATCCTATCTTGAGAAGGAGTCTGGAGGCCCTGAATCCTTCTGTGGAGAAGGGTTCTGCGATCGTTTATTGATGTCTGCTATGAAAAACAGGCCAAGGGAGAGAGGCTAGAACCAAGTATGTCATCTATTTGCCATCTCCAGGAATCAAAGCTATATTATGTTCCTAAGAAGACCTTGAGACTTCCACTTAGATAATTTCTAGAGAGATAATTTACAGCAGAATGACTACAGTTATATAATACCATACTACATATTTGAAAGTTACAGTACACCGGAAAGTAGTACAATGCTGAATGTCAAGCCTAGCTCAAGAAAACTTGAAAAAAATAAATTAAAAAAAAAAAAAAAAACAAGAAAAAGGCCTTTAGGTACTATTAAGAATGGTAAGAAAGGGACATTCCTCCTTTACCTGTTCATAAACACCTCTGTTAAACACTGTCCCACTTCTCAACACAGAGTTTGTTGGCCTCATGCCTTAGATCTGTCTCCCCCTCTCTGGCTTTTTAGCAACTTTTTCAGGAGTTTCACATAGGGCAATTCTTTCCTCCAGCTGAATTGCCAGAAAGTTACTTGCAAAGCAGAGAACAATTTGAGGACGTGGGGAAGAAGAGAATCGTTTCCCAAGTGTCACACACAAAACCATAACATGATTTTTATAGTCAACTGTTGAAAGATTTTTGGATTATAGCAACATAAAGAGTTGCCCCTTAAGCCAAAAACAAATGGACTGCATTTCCTTGTCCTGCTGTAGACACAAAGCAGACGTGAATTCATTCAACAAACATATATTGAACTCCTGTGGTTGTCCAATATTGGTCTAGGAGCTAAAGACACGGATGGATACTGACAGTCTCTTCTCAGGAGGCGCTCACATCTTGTGAGAAGGCAGATAGCAAACAGTAAACCAAAGTCAGTAAGGTGAATAGATGCTTAGTGGGGTCTGTCCCTGTTAGAATAGTGAGGAGCAGGCAACCTACTCTGATCTGATGAAGAGAGCCAGAGAAGGATTTACAGAGAAAAGGGTCATAAGACCCATGGAACTAGGTCTAAAGGAGTCACAGGAATTTTCCAGATGAAGAGGAAGGATGAACAGACTGAGAGGAAGAAACAGCATGTACAGAAGCAAGGAGGAATGAAAGGAAGAGGGAAAAAGAGCTTGTTTTGGCTGCTATTTATTTTCTCCTCTTGGGAAGGGATGTGGCTGGGAACCAGATTGGGCCAACTTGTGATGGGCACTTCCTAATCAGTAGGCGAGATATAACTGTCCTTGCTAGAGTTCTGGTATGTCCTCTGCTTGTATGCCTGACCATTTTACCTTAAATATCTGTAAAAAATTTTGAGAAGATAAAATTTACCAGGACCCCATTGAAGGACAGCAGGGCCATTGGCCAGAAGAAATTCCTTGGCAAACTGCTTTTAGATGAAGCTAAGATCCTAAAAAGCTCAGTGAGTGGGGACATTCAGTTTCAAGAGAATGGGGAGTCTTCTGCCCTAGAGAAGAAAGGAGAAAGAATGGGAGAGAAAGAGGCAGTAGAATATAGATAGCCAGGTGCTCTGGGAGGAGACCACTCCCTGTTGCCCATCAGCAAAGTGTTTCAAAAACTAAAATAGAGATAAATCCTGATAATCAGAACAGATTCCTTGGAGGAGTTGCGCTCAGTGTTCCGGCAAAGAGATTGGCAGAGGAACAGCCCATAGGTGGAGATAGAGAGAAGCATGAGAAAGCAGGAGAAGCCAGATGCCCCAGAGGCTGTGGAATTTCACCAGATCTCAAAAGGGCAAGAAACCTCAGCTGACATCTGAGTTATAGGTCCTGTCCTCTGAAGCGTGGAAAATGCAAACGGGGCGGAAGCAGGATGTTCTTCCTGCCAGCGTCCTCTTTCTCGCTGAAACTCCTGAAAGGTCAACTGCTGTAATGGGCAGCAGTTGTTGTTGTGGGACAGGCATCCACCCATGTCTTAAAGCAGCTGAGAGACTTCGGCTCCCTCACTCTGCATAGACAGTGACTACTGGGGGTGTCAGACATGAGCAACAGTGACCACCTGGGCAGTGTCCCCGAAGAGGTATGTGTGACCCAATAAACAGCACATCACAAAGCGGGGATTTATGCCAAACTTCCTGGAGACTGAGCTACAGGAGGCCTAGCCCCAGAGATGCCCGTTTTCTATTCTAAAGAACTGGGTTTCTATGACCAGCCCCCTCCACCAGCGCTAACTGTAAGAACAAGTTCATTAAAAATCCATGAAACGAACAGCCACAAAGACTGTTGTGATTAAAAGGTCCGCTGAGCTCTCTTGCTGGTTGGCACTGGGACCCGCCAAGAAGGAGGCAGAATCCAGAGTAATGAGGATTTTTAAAGCCCTTTGCAAATTGCCTCAGATCAAAATACTTTATTATCATAATCACTCCCATTGCCAATTTGGAAATGACGATCTGGAACGACAAAGTGCTCTTTAAATGTTTAAAAAACAAAAATCACAAGGAGGAGGTGCTTGGCAGAAATCTGCATTCTGCTTAAAGCCGTAAGTCATATTTAGACTTTGCCTTCCAGAACGTCTACGGGGTGTTTGGTTTTATCCTACTGCCAGAAGCTACATATCTTTCTTTCTTCCGTTTTTCTTCCTTCTTTGGCAGCATTCCTAGAGGACTGCTCATTCCCAAGTTCAGAGGCCCTTCTCGGTTGTTCACTGTCACATGGTCTTACACGCAAAGATTGGCTGCTCTGTCCTCTCCTGGCTTTTCCCTCCTTCTCACAGACCGGCTGAACCCACGCGAAGGCCAGCCACCGCTGAAGCTCTCGCTTTGCCTCTTCTCTGGGCTGCTCCAGGATGAGGGCCCGGGCCGTTGCCCTGCTGCACCCCCAGAGCCCTGCCCTGAGGGGTAGACCCAGTGAACATGCGTCTTCAGGTTCTCACATCTGACCTGTACCTTCCTGACTCTCCCCATCACCTGCTGGGGCTGTGGCAGCCATCTTCTCTTTGCTTCCTCACCCGACCCCTCCTTTATACCCCTCTACCCTCCATCCAGGCTGGGGCTGCCAGACTCATCCTGCCACACTGTTATCCTGTGCTCAGAGACTTCGGGAGGCCTCACCCAGGAGAGCTGGTGAGATTAGATGGAAGGAAATAAATCCTCCCTACAGAGAGCTCTCTTTATAGAATGAAGACCCCTATAAGTTACTTCGAGTGGGCGATGGGGTCCTCTAAGGGGCATAACTGGGTGGAAACTGCAATGTTTTTCCACTTCTGTTTTACCAGGTACAGCCATGATCACTGAAAGCAAGATCTAATGGGAGCCACGGAACAGAGTCCCAGAGGCTGGGAGGAGGAGGAAAGAGCGAGAAATAAGGTGGTTGGTGGACAGAACGATCAGGAGGAGGGAACACATCAGAAGGTCTAAGGGGAGTTTTATTAGGATTCTGCTCTGGGGTGGGCAGCATGATCCCTCTTCCAGATGCCTTCAAAATTCTTGATGAAATCTCCATTTCTCATCCAGGCCTGTGCAGGTAGCAGCCCAAGACCTCCAGGCAGGAACGGGATGAGGAGAGACACCCCCCTGCTCAAGGGAGGGTCTGCCACACCTGGATTCTATATGCCACCTACACCCCACTGAGAGAACCCCCCAAACCCCTTACCTGGCATGCAGGCCTGGCACAGGGCTGGGAGATCTTCAGGGCAACCTGTTCACAACCTCACAGGCAAAGTCACAGTCTGCTCCCACCATGAAAAGAAGCCCAGTGGCCAACATCAGAGCCTCAGAAACCTGCCCTGGCTCTGCATCCAGTTTCCCCTCCAGACAGACTCCTTCAATCCCACCCTCCCACTCCTACACTTGACCCATTTCATCCTATCCTTCTCTTTTCTGTAGGAGCAGCTTTCTGCTTTCCCCCTAAGATCAGAAGCCTCTTTACATGGCCCCATAGACAGAGTCTATATTAGCAAAAGTTTTTTATTTTAAAGCAGAGAATTTTTTTTTATTAGAGTGTAGGTGACACATAATGTCATGTCGGTTTCAGGTGTATGACAGTGATTCAACGAGTCTGTATGTAATGTTGAGCTCACAAGTGTAGTCCCCATCTGTCACCATACAACACTATTACAGTATCATTGGCCATCCCATGACTTACTCAGTCAATAACTGGAGGCCTGGATCTGCCACTCCCCTGCCCCCATTTTGTCCTTCCCTCCACCCCCATCCCCTCAGGCAACCTTCAGTTTCTTCTCTATATTTATAATTCTGGTTCTGCTTTTTGTATGTCATATGTAGAATCTACATATGAGTGAAATATGGTATTTCTTTTTCTTAATATGACTTATTTCACTTAGTCCATCCCTGTTGTTGCAAATGGCAAGATCTCACCCTTTTAACGGTTGCATAATATCCCACTATAGATACATCTTATCCATTTGTCTATTGATGGACAATTAGGTTGCTTCCATATCTTGGCTACTGTAAATAATGCTGCAATAAACACAGGGGCACATATATCTTTCTGAATTAGTGCTTTCATTTTCTTTGGTAAAAATCCAGTAGTAGAATTATTGGATCATCAAGTATTTCTATTTTTAATTTTTTGAGTAAACTCTTTACTGTTTTCTACACTGGCTGTACCAGTTTGCGTTCTCATGAGGGAATGAAGGTTGGTGCATGAGGGTTCCTTTTTCTCCACATCCTCGCCAACAGTTGTCATTTCTTATTTTTCCTATTTTAGCCATTCTGACAGGAATAAGGTGGTATCTCATTGTGGTTTTCATTTGCATTTCCCTGATAATAGGGAAGCTTATTTGGTCACACCCTCTGTCCAGACCACCTATTCTCATTCTCTGCTTTTCTTCCACTCAAGACGCCACCTTGGATTGCCTCTTCATGATACGCTGCCATCAGGGACCAAGCCGGGTTTAGTCCCAGCCTACTCGTGACTCTGATCCTAACCTTCATTCCTCCACTTAGTAGGAAGGGTAATAGAAAATCCTCAACCTTATCAATCCCCTCCAACGTCATCTCCTACTTCTCATTAGTGCATTGTTATACTCCACTACACACTTTTCTTCCAATAAATCACAATCTTTCAAAACTCTAAGCCTTTGCACATTCTATCACACCAGCCCAAAACATTCCTTTCCTCCCCTTTATCTATCAAAATCCTATTTATTCTCTGCAGTGTAATCCCAATCTCCATCACCAATCATTTCCTAATCAGTCCATTTTCAGCCTGCGGATACTGACTTTCTAGGAAATGCATCCAAAGCACGTCACTTTCTGTTCAGAAGCCAATGGCTTCTAAACCTAGCCCTGAAAACAGTGGGTAGACTCTAGTCTGCGGCAGGCATTGTCTCTTTCTTGAGAGCCTCACTGTCTACCAAGAGATAAGAAACACGGGTGAACCGATGACATTGGTGTGTATATAAAAGAGGAAAGGTTTAAATGAGCCACTTGTATGGAACTGAATCAAGTATCTGTTTTTCTTTGGAAGGAGAAGAAATACCTGGTTAGAATAAGAGGTAGGAATCCACTACCTCTTATGGAAATGACTGCTCTGGGCATGCCTGGACCAGAAACAAAGAGGCAAGCGTGATCAAGGAGGCAGGGTTGTTAGAGGCCAGGAAAAAATGAAGTGTAATCTTGCCCAAGTCTTGTTTCCCTCCATCATTTCCTTCCTGCTCTCTATTCCATGAGAATCTTAGCCCACGTGTTTGGAAATTTGATGTGGCCCACCTGTCACTCTTGGGTCCTCTGTTCTCCTGATCAATAGGTGTTGATCAAAAGAAGGTGATCCCTCAACTCTATGGTCAACTAATCTTCAACAAAGCAGAAAAGAATGTCCAATGGAAAAAAGACAGCCTCTTCAACCAATAGTGTTGGGAAAATTAGACAACCACATGCAGAAAAATGAAATTGGACCATTTCCTTATACCACACATGAAAATGGACTCAAAATGGATGAAGGACCCCAATGTGAGAAAGGAATCCATCAAAATCCTTGAGGAGAACACCACCGGCATCCACCTCTTTGACCTCAGCCACAATAACATCTTCCTAGGAACATCACCAAAGGCAAGGGAAGCAAGGGCAATAATAAACTATTGGGACTTCATCAAGATCAAAAGCTTTTGCACAGCAAAGGAAACAGTCAACAAAACCAAAAGACAACTGACAGAATGGGAGAAGATATTTGCAAATGACATATCAGATAAAGGGCTAGTATCCAAAATCTATAAAGAGCTTAGCAAACTCAACACCCAAAAAACAAACAATCCAATCAAGAAATGGGCAGAGGACATGAACAGACATTTCTGCAAAGAAGGCATCCAGATGGCCAACAGACACATGAAAAAGTGCTCCACATCACTCGGCATAAGGGAAATACAAATCAAAACCACAATGAGATACCACTCACACCAGTCAGAATGGCTAAAATTAACAAGTCAGGAAATGAGAGATGCTGGCGAGGATGCGGAGAAAGGGGAACCCTCCTCCACTGTTGGTGGGAATGCAAACTGGTGCAACTACTCTGGAAAACAGCATGGAGGTTCCTCAAAAAGTTGAAAATAGAGATACCTTACAACCCAGCAATTGCACTACTGGGTATTTACCCTAAAGATATGAATGTAGTGATCCGAAGGGGCATGTGCACCTGAATGTTTATAGCAGCAATGTCTACAATAGCCAAACTATGGAAAGAACCTAGATGTCCATCCACAGATGAATGGATAAAGAAGAGGTGGTATATATACACAATGGAATACTATGCAGCCATCAAAAGAAATGAAATCTTGCCATTTGTGACGATCTGGATGGAACTAGAGGGTATTATGCTTAGTGAAATAAGTCAATCAGAGAAAGACAACTATCATATGATCTCCCTGATATGAAGGAGTGGAGATGCAATGTGGGGGGTTAGGGGGTAGGAAAAGAATAAATGAAACAAGATGGGATCAGGAGGGAGACAAACCATAAGAGACTCTTAATCTCACAAAACAAACTGAGGGGGGGCCGGGGGGAGGTGGGTAGGGGGAGGGTGGTGGGGTTATGGACATTGGGGAGGGTATGTGCTATGATGAGTGCTGTGAAGTGTGTAAACCTGGTGATTCACAGACCTGTACCCCTGGGGCTAATAATACATTATATGTTTATTAAAAAAATAAATTTTTTAAAAAAGGAGGTGATCCCAGCCAGAGCAACGAGCCTCCCCATCCTGCCACACACACACACCTTCAGCAGCCAGCCCTCTGAAAATGAAGGGTATTATAGTAAAATATACTATGCCAACAAATCAAAATTGCTATAATTATAACATTATAGTAACGATTAGATTTATCATGCTATATGATAGTTTTATTTGTCATTGTCAAAGGTGAAAATATCTGTGAACCTTTGAAAATAATTCCTCCTCCACTCACTCCCCTCCAGCCACATAGGCCTCCTTGCAATTTCTCAAATTCTCTAAGTGCTCACTCTCAGATCTCAGAACAATTAAACATCTCTACCTACATAGAGCTAGCTTGTGCAAGTCCTGTGTTGGATATTCTCTGTTCTCTGTTCCTCTGATCCACTCTCCACTGCCCACCACTCAGCCTCCAGAGACTGACATATCCAGAGAAGACATTACTCCCACTCCCTTACCTTCTGGTTTCTGGTTGGGTTGACTAAAGGGGAGCATGGGCAAGAATTAAAAGTTGGAGAGAAAGAAGCTTGGGGTATTTCTTCCCTCAGTTCCTTTCCTGTCAGACACAATTCGGCAATGGTTATGATGCCCCCACTGGAGGCCAGAGCTTATACAAGAAAGAACAGAACAGGCTGAGCACTGAGTATTAAGAAGCTCGGTTAATCTTCTTACCCAGAGATACTCAGATACAAGGATAGGCAGCTGTCTCCTAGCTTTTAGCCAGACTTTTCTACTGAAGAGTCTCTTGAAGAACCCTCCTGTTCCTCAAAAAATTAAAAATAGAGCTACCCTATGACCTGGCAATTGTTCTACTGGGTATTTACCCCAAAGACACAGATGTAGTGAAAAGAAGGGCCATCTGTACCCCAATGTTCATAGCAGCAATGGCCACAATCGCCAAACTGTGGAAAGAGCCAAGATGCCCTTCAACAGATGAACGGATAAAGAAGATATGGTCCATATACACTATGGAGTATTATGCCTTCATCAGAAAGGATGAATACCCAACTTTTGCATCAGCATGGATGGGACTGGAGGAGATTATGCTGAGTGAAATAAGTTAAGCAGAGAGAGTCAATTATCATATGATTTCACTTACTTGTGGAACATAAGGAATAACATGGAGGAGATCAGGAGAAGGAAAGGAAAAGTGAATTTCGGGCAATAGGAGTGGGAGATGAACCACAAGAGAATGTGGACTCTGATAAACAAACTGAAAGTTTTAGAGGGGAGGAAGTGGGGGAATGAGTGAGCCCAGTGGTGGGTATTAAGGAGGGCACATAGAGCATGGCGCCCTGGGTGTGGCACATTAAACGATGAATCTTGGAACACGACATCAAAAACTAATGATTTTAGTTTTTGTATTTTATGGTGACTAACATAACACAATAAAAAAAAGGAAAAAAATTTGTCAAATTAAACAATTAAACAGTTAAAAAAAAAAAAAAAGAACCCTCCAGTTCTGTAAGCATAAAAGATATAAACCAAAATTCAGATTGGATTAAAATTGGAAGGGGAGATGAACCATGAGAGACTATGGACTCTGAAAAACAATCTGAGAGTTTTGAAGGGACAGGGGGTGGGAGGTTGGGGGAACCAGGTGGTGGGTAATAGGGAGGGCACGTATTGCATGGAGCACTGGGTGTGGTACATAAACAATGAATCCTGTTACGCTGAAAAGAAATAAATTAAAAAAAAATTACAAAGGAATTTTGAAAGAAGTAGCACATTCAGTTGACCTTTTTCTTCCTCTTTGTCCTGAGTTCATCATTGTGCTCATCAGAGACCCAAAGTGAGATACCAAATATCCAAGTAAATACTTGGCCATTCATTCATTCATTCATATATTTGGCTGATGTTTACTGGAAGTATTTCACATGCCAAACACTCTGATAGGCATTAGTGATATGTTGGTTAATAAAGTAGAAATACGCCCTGCCTTCCCAGAGCTTCCAAACTTGTTAGTAATCACAGACATTTTTATCTTTTTAAAATTTAAAAAGACAAGTTGTGAAAATGACGTGGTAGTAAATACTTACTGGTTTTGTCTGCCTGCCATCCATTTTCCCTTTTTAAAAATATTTATTGGGGCGCCTGGGTGGCTCAGTGGATTAAGCCGCTGCCTTCGGCTCAGGTCATGATCTCAGGGTCCTGGGATCGAGCCCCGCATCGGGCTCTCTGCTCCGCAGGGAGCCTGCTTCCTCTCTCTCTGCCTGCCTCTCTGCCTACTTGTGATCTCGCTCTCTGTCAAATAAATAAATAAAATCTTTAAAAAAAAAAAATTATTTATTCATTTATTTATTTATTTATTTATTTATTTTAGAGAGAGAGAAAGCATGAGCAGGAGGGACAGAGGGAGAGGGAGAGGGAGAGTCTCAGGCAGACTCCACACTGAGTACAGAGCCTGAGGAGGGCTCGATCTCATGATCCTAAAGTCATGACCTAAGCCAAAATCAAAGGTCAAATGCATAACCAACTGCGTCACCCAGGCGCCCCTCCATTTTCCCTTTTGATAACTGTACCTCCTCCCCTATTCATTGTCCCTGTCACTTGGGGAGCTCCCACTCTAACATTCTAGGAGTAGTGGGAACCCGGGCATAGCCGATGAGGATATGGCTTGGCTGCAGTGATCCATTCTGTTCAAGGTGTACGTCACCCAGGCCAGGCTCTTCGGAGCCAAGGGCATCAGGTGTAGCTGCTATAATATTAGAAATGGTGGTTCTCTTTCCACGAGGATTGTTGAGCTGGTGGGATGTAAATGTGAAGCGTCCATGGGACCACCAGGTGGGGATAACCTTCAGGGAATGCTGAATCAATGTGAAAGGAGGCATAGCTAGACTTAGGACAGATTCCAGTGGGTGGATTTAGTATCCCAGAAAAACTCTGTCAAAAAACAATCAGAGTTAAGATTCAATTTATTTTTGTTTATCTTCTAATTCAGGATCTATTTCCTGTACCCGCCAATTTGCTGTCACTTGGGTTAATCCTTCCTTCTCTATTGTCCTGCATTCAAGTCACCAAAAAGGAATCCTTGACTCAACACTCTCCCTGAGTTATCAAGTTTATCTGAGTGACCAGCAAAATGGATATGCCTGAGTGCTTACTTCTAACTTAAGAATTCTCCAAGGGGCTGGCACTCAGCAAGCGGGTATTTTTTTTTAAACCTCAGGGAAGGACAAATGAAAGTGAGAGTGCTTCGTCTCACCCATACAAAGCTGTTGGCAAACAGAGCACCATACTTCACCACTTGGGCAGCTTCTTAAAGCTGCTGACATCTGGATAGGAGTTATTAAGACAGACAAGAAGCATATGGATGTTTGATTTGTGCCTACCCCAGACTTCTTTTGGATCAAAGATAGATGGATGGGTATCTCTTCTGTGTGCATAATATCTTTATACACACACACACATACACACACATCACATCACATCACATCACAAAATGACATTTTACTTACAGACTTGAGATTGTGTGCCTGGAAGCAAGGAAACCCTAGTTTCAGATTCTTTCCCTAGGGACTCTTTGTCACAACTAAGAAAGCAACCAAAATCAACATAATGTCAGAAAGCCAGCTCAGGGAGGGGGACATTGTTTTGGATGGGTTAGCACCTGCACTCAAAAAGCAGGGGTCCTTTCTCTGCTTACTAATCTAGACGGGGGTATCTCGGCAGCGCTGGAATCTTTCCAGCTCACTCTTTGCAGAGAATGGCCTCCTATTCCTTCTCATAGAGAAAGCCAGGAAGTTGAATTCAGTCCCAGGCCGAGGTTCAGAAGGTCCAAACTCATCATCAATTGGGAGTAAATATGTTGCAGAGCCCCAGGGGTCATTCCTAAGGTCACACTAGGATTCCTACATGGTTCTCCTCCCTGACAGGCACCCGTGTCTCCAGTGCACATCAGACACCCCTGACAGGGAACAGTCAGATTGATCTGTTCTGGGGAGAGCAAACAAAGGGCTGCTTTTAGCCAAACATCCTTCTCTTTTAGCTAAGCAGTTGTCAGGTATAGTACATCGATCTGCACGTTTCCAATGTAGGATTATTCACCCCCGAGAAATGCAGGTATCTCATTGACACAACTGGCTATAGGAATCCAGCCAATGTCAAAGGCCCCCTGTCACCTGAGTCTATTACCAAACTGCTTTGCTGACAGCAACTCCAAAAGCCTCTGCTTTTACTTTCCTCACACAGGCTTCCAAAAAGACGAACCCGGAACCATACTCCATCCTAGCCCTGACCTACTGAGACCATGGGCAAGGCAGCTAATGTAACTGAGCTTCAGAATCTTCCTGTGTAGAATGGGGCTGGAAGTACCTGCCTCGTGGATAGTTATGGGGGTTAAGTGATGAATGCAGGTAAGTGTCTAACAGAAACCGCGATATATGAAGGTTCGATAAATGTTCACCTCCCGTGTTTACCTCCTTCAGCACTATGGAAATTGACAGGCTCACCCCAATGGGAAAGAGTCACAGCCACGTAATTTGTCTAGATGTCTAGCATTTATGGACGTGGTAGGGGGGTTATCTTGTTGTTTCACATGTTTTTGGTTAAGAGTGCCCCAGAAGCCTTTGAAATAACAAGAGAAGTTAATTGGGATGAGCTTTAACAATATCAGAAATGTCAGTTGACTTCCGAATGGAGCCTGGCAGGATGGCTCCAGCAAAAAAAAAAAAAAAATTGCTGGCGAGAAGAAGGACCATTCTTCCACCAACAAGGAGGTGACCGGAGAAGACACCGTCAGTGTTCACAAGCCCATCCACAGAGCCGGTTAAGAAGCATGCCCTCAGGCACCCAAAGAGACCCAGAAATTCGCCATGAAGGAGAGGGGACGTCCAGATGTGTGCACTGACACAAAGCCCAACAAAGCTGTCTGGGCCAGAGAGTAAGAAATGCCCTGTATAGTATCCCGGTGCGGTTGTCCCGAGAATGTAATGAGGATGAAAATCCACAGAACAACCTTGACACACTGGTTAACTACATACTAGTCACCAGTTTGAAAGATCCACAGAAACTTAGCATGGATGATGAGAATTAACCCTGACTGTAGAATAAAGTTATGAAACTGCCAGAGGGAAAGGGGTCAGGGGAGGGGCAAAGTGGGCACAGAGGAGTGGGACATATAGGCTTCCAGATATGGAATAAATGCGCCACACGAGGATAAAAGTCACAGGAAATATGGTCACTGATATTGTGACAGCACTGTAGGGTGACAGATGGTGGCTACGCTTGTGGTGAACCCAGCATAACACAGAGAGCTGTCAAATCACTATGTTGTCCGCCTGAAACTAACATAGCATCATGTGTCGACTACAGGATTTAAAATAAATAAATAAATAAGCAATGCTATGTTTTTAAAGTTGTGAAACTGCCCCTCCTCCCCCAATAGCTTAGGTACATGGCTATTTGCCCTCCACATAGTTAGACATATATTCTTCCACCCAATTCCTCATTAGGGAGGGATTTAGAAATTCTTCTGACTTCAAACAGCTTAGCATAAGCTCCTAGGCCCAAGCAGGTTCTGCATGTGGTAATGTTGGCCTCCGCGGAAGTAGGAGCCAAGATTCAGTCCAGGCTCCACTTGCCAAGCCAAGAACCCTGGCTCCAGGCTCTGTCTTCCAGAGAAAGGGGCATCTGTTTCTACTTCACACAAAGGTACCAGCCATATAGACTGTCTCCAGGGCCACAGTCCTACTCTTTCTTCATGGGCATTCTCTCCTTTGCCCTTAGGTCCAACTTTCTGGTTTTAGATGGACCTACACAAATTGCTTTAAGGAGTTCTTGGGTTCTCAGGCTTAAAGCTGATATTTTCCGGCAAAAGAGCTTGTCACCATTTACATAAAAACATTGCCTGCTCCTCTCCCGTCTCTTTGTAATAGTATATCTGCCCAACCTCAGGGCCTTTACACATACTGTGCCCTAGCCTAGAACAAACAGTCTTCTTGGGGTAGAATCCATCTTGTGTTTCAAGTATTGACTTAAACATCAACTCTTTAGATGGGCCTTCCCAGGCACCCCAATTTCAGTGGGTGTTACCCTTATCCATACTACTTTCTGTCACCTTACACCATTTGTGGTTAAGTGCCATGTAATACACAAAAATTATTTATAATCACATATTGACTATTTGTTTATTTTCTGCCTTATGCTTTAAACTCTAAACTCTCAGAGAAAAGCAGCCACGTCTATTTTATTCACCGGTGTGTTTCTAGCACATTCCCTGGCATAGCCTTCACCTTTCTATTTACTGAATAATGAATAAATGAATGAATGAATGTTGGAATCACTCCACCTCAAGAAGTCTTTCTTGGGCCGCATTGTACCCATTTCTAAGACAGTTCATTCTCCTTGACTATATGAGACTTGTCTCCCATAAACAGACAACCAAACCCCAGAGGAACCTCTCCACTGTGTCAGTCAGGCCCCGCTAGGAACACAAGGGGTTCTGAGTTGGATGGAGATAAGAATTTATTAAAGAAATGAGAACATATGCAAGTGTGAGGGGAACTGGGAAAATGGGGGTCTGGCAGGGGGAGTCAGAAGAATCAAAGACATAGTTACCCACCCGTCAGCTAACATGCACCTGTTCAGGTGGACCGGCTGGAGCAAGTAGGATGTTCGAGAGTCCAAGCCCACTGAGCCCCTGAAAAGGACCTGGAGGGGGAAATTCATAGACCATCTGTGGAGCTGTTGCCTCTGTGGGTCCACGTCAGGCACCCAGTGGTGGGCCTGGGTCTGCTAGTGGTCAGAGAGGCCAGCAACCAATAAGATGAGCTAAGTAGGATCCACAATGCACTGGGGTATCTCTCTGTTACCACGGACAACCCCGACTCCCCTCCAAGAGGAATGTCTGCTCTTCACTGCCACCATCCAAACTCACGCAAAGTCCTCTTGGGCCCAGTCTGACCCAGAATCCCACCGTGAAGAGGATTCAGGGAACGTGGCTCCCACTGTGGCCAGGCTGGCATGGCACTACCAGCGAACACAGCTGGCCCTGCCAATGACGCGACTTCTCCGACCACATCTCTACGGAGCCTGCTGACCTGGATGGCCCAGTCCGGACCACACAGTGACTAACAGACATCTTTTCCTGCCTTCATGACCGGCTTCCAGAGCCTCTGTGACCATGTCCCACCATGACTTTGCTTGAGTCTGTAGGTGACCGAGTTGGCCTGAGTCCCACTAACAGCAAGAGGTGCTTCTGTGTGGTTCGGAGAAAGGAGGGATGTCTTCTGGGTAGAGCGCCTCTGGGGAGACTGGAACGTACTAACGTAGGGGAGACTTGGTCTTTTCCTATTTCCTCATCAGAACTGCCCCTTAGCTACACCAGGTAAGCAAGGATTAAATCACACTGCTGCATTAATCAAAGGTTTTCCTGGTCTCTTTGAACACCCTCTGTTTCTTCTAAAGTCGAACTGACCATCCCAATCCTACCCTCACAAGGCAGGGCCAGTTCCTACTCTCAGAAAAAGCCAAATATACTGAACCTTAGCCTGAGTCTGGTGCCTCCCCCTGCTCATCTGCACAACACCCCTGAGCCCTTGGATGGAAGAGAATTTGCTACCCATTCACCAGTTCTGCCCTCCAGCTATGGTCACAGGCTCTGATTTTCCTGCCCAGCCTCCCTGAGGGCCCGTAACAGCCCGCCCCTCCACGCTCAAGAACAAATGAGAGCTTCTAAGGCAACAAAACACCCTACCTCCCCTTTTATTTCCAGGGCAGCTGTCACGATCCTGCTCGTCTTCTCCAGAGGTGACGAGCTGTCTGGCACAAGCCGTCATCCCACTGCTCCAGAATGTAAATCACAGGAGGGCTCCTGCCTGAGAAAAACAATTAACACAAAATACCAGGATTACCGTCTGCCACATTCACAAATCCCTCCAGCTCACATTTGTCTCTCCCGACAGTTTATGCCTTCACGGCGTCAAGCTGTTCAAATACCCTGTGTTTTCCCTAAACGGACTGACTTGTGGTCCTTGGCACTGTTTGTACCATTTGCTGTAAAACCCAGAGCTATGGGCAGCAATGCCCCATCAGAGGTGCTAATGCGTGGAGAGAATCAGGAGGTTTATCTTCTCTTGTCCCACCAAAGTGAAGGCACATGTCTTCTTTCCAGTGAAAGGAAAACACGAGTTTCCAAACCTTTCTTTTCTTTTTTTTTTTTTTTTTTATGACAGGGTTTGCACTCACCCCCTTTCTGAGCTACTCAACATGACTGATTCTCCATGGTCCAAGTCACGAAGGCAAGAAACCATCATCACAATAACACAGTGGTTCTCAACCAGGGATGATTTTGACTCCCTGAGAGTCTAAATGTGGGAGTCTATATCTGGCAATGTCTGGAGAAATCGTTGACTGTTACAGGTTGGAAGTAGGAGTTCTATCCGTATTTAGCGGGAGGGCCACTAAATATTTAGTTTAGGCCAGAGATGCTGCTAAACATCCTGCAAGGCACAGAACCCCTCCCTCCACCCACAGCAAAGAATTGTCTTCCACCACACGTCCTTAGGATCGAGAAACATTGCAAATAGCGCCGTGTGGGTTGGCTTCTCCCGCATTCTGCTTCACCTACCGGAGAGCCTCGTCTCAAAGCAAGATGGCTTTTGGAGGGGAATGAGAGAGCAGCGCTGGATGGCTCACTACCTCCTGATCTTCTGCCTCCAAGAAGCAGCAATGTGACAGCACGATTAGGCAGAAAAAACATTTTCCCAAAAACAAACTGTGCACATTTGGGCATTTAATCCCCTGGAGGCTCTGTTTTCGTATTTGCACAATGTGGCCATGAAACAGCCCTGCCTGGCTCACAAGGTTACGGTGTATTAAAAAGTGCACTGGAGCCGCAGGCGTGCTAAGTGGTGGTTGGGAGAAGTCAACGCGGCGATGACGCAGTGAAGGCGAGTACCGTCAGCAGCTGGCACCAGAACAAGCTCTCGTGCTGGAGAGCGAATTCTCTCGGACTTCTCCTCCCTCTTCCTCCTGGGCCTTTGAAACACGCGGGCATGAGCACGCACACACGCATGCGCGCACACACACAATTGATGAGTACACTCGGAGCAGGAGAATCGTAAAGCTTTTGGAGGAGAACAACGAAATTGCTCTGCGGAGGACCAAGGGCGAGCTGCGATGCTCCTCGTCGGCAGACCCAGCAGGACCTGGATGGAGCGAAGAGCTCCATGGAGCGAGATGCCTAAAGGGAATCTGAAGACCGCGATGCCAACTTTTCCACTGGAGTCTGTTTGGGTGACGTAATGTGAATCCACCCACTATCCTATCCTCAGACCCTCATGAATGCTTTGAGAAAGTGTGTGTGTGTGTATGTGTGTGTGTGTGTGTGTGTGTGTGTGTGTGTGTGAAAGAGAGAGAGAGAGAGAAAATCAAGTGCTGATCACAGGAGGGGCAGAAAAGCAACCTGCCCAACTCTAGGTGGGTTGCTGGCATGACATAGGATTTCTGTGCTTTTTAAAAGTTATCCTGCATTCCTAGCCAGGCCACGAACACGTCTCTGGTGTGCCAACTCCTTACCACCAGCTGCTACGGAGGGGTCAGGGCAGAGATGCCAATGACAAACTCTCTCAAAGTCTATTTAACCAAAAGCACCACACAGCTCCCATCAGAGCAGAGAGCCTCTCCCTCCCTGGACAAGAAAAGAAAGGATTCTTGAGACTGAAATTTGCTTCCTCTCCCCAACTAGCCTTGGATGCACTTGATGATATTCGTGATTTTGTCGAAGGAGCCATTGCTGGTGTTAATTGGACGGCAGCCAAGATGGCCTTGAAGGAAAAAAAAAAAAGTTTTTAAAAGATCAACATTCATTAGTTTGGTTCTACATTAAGGGAAGCACATGTGGCGAAGGGAATAATTAGTGAAGTTAATTGCGGCTTCTCGCAGAACCAAGGGGAATCCAGTGAAATGTCCTGACATTCATGCAGAGCAATATGTTCAGTGCTCCTGCAACTAATTGCAATTAGCAAGTGAGAGAACATACGTAGAGTCCCTATGTGTAATTAATCACACGCCTTTATCACAGTAGACACAGGCTGCTGAGTGACAGGAGACACCTGCCTTGTGCCGTGCGCCCCCTGCTCTCCTGTGCTGTGCACCCCGTGCTCTCCTGTGCTGATCCCTGCTGTGCTTCCTCCCCTCCTTACACCTACTTAATGCCTCTTGCATATTCAAGACCTGTCTTTGTGGGGCAGGCTTTCTCAACTGTGTCCCCACTAAAATACATATCTATTATCTTCCTGACATAAAGGAGGTATTCAGGAACTATTTCATTAAGGAATGAGCAAACAAATGGTAAGTAAGTTGGAAAGGGTCTTCTCCCATTTGTGTAGATGACAGTGGCCACGGACCCTTTGAGAGCCACAGAAAGGCAGTCTTTGAGATACAAGAGGCAGATAAGGAGATTTCAGGGCTAGGATGAGGCTGCTTGTCCAGAGGTGGTAGATCCTAGGATGCTTGTGTTAAGTGAACAAGATGCCCTTGAAGGAAGTCCCCTCCCTCTTTTTCCGACATCATCTTCTCAAGCATGACTCTGAATGGTCAGATACAGGCTTTCATTGTTGTCCCCAAATCATATCTCTAAAGTCCCCACCACCAAGAGAAACATGATCAACTCCTCTGTAAAACATAAATACTTGCTTCTTTGTTGACTTTGCAAATCTTAGACTAGCAAAGAAGGTAATGCCCTGGGAAAAGCTTGGATCTTCTCTGATACCCGAAGATTTGAGAAGTTATTTGAGTTTGGAAGTGTATGAAATCTTAGATATGGAAGAGCTGAGCATGGACCCAGAGTCTTTCTGACTCTTATACCTTCAGGAAACTCCTGTGACCAACAAAATCATTGACGTTTCTTTCTTTCTTTCTTTCTTTTTTTAAGATTTTATTTATTTATTTGACGGAGAGACACAGTGAGAGAGGGAACACAGCAGAGAGAATGGGAGAGGGAGTAGCAGGCTCCCTGCGGCAGGGAGCCCAATGTGGGGCTCAATCCCAGGACTTTGGGATCATGACCTGAGCCGAAGGCAGCTGCTTAACAACTGAGCCACCCAGGCGCCCCAGATCATCACTGTATCTGCCAGTCAAGTCACACTTACTATTTGGAGCTACCTTACAATGTCAAAAGAGCCATGACGACTTAATTTGTTACAACAGAAGCTATAATAAATACATAATATAATATATTATATAATGTGTATATATATATAAAATGTATATTATATATATATAATGTATATATAATGTATATATATTATGTATATAATATATACATAAATATAATAAATACATCCCCAAATTCAGTGGCTGAAAGTACTTACTTAGTTCATTGCTTTCCCATTTGCCAGTCCAGGACAGATAGCCAGTAATATGCCATGCGGTCATCCGTGGAAGCAGGCAAGCAGGGAGGTTCTGTTATCCTCGACAGTACCTTCCACGGTTGTCTGGCATTGCCCTTCCGGACAGAGGGGAAGAACGAGTGGAAATTAGAGGGAAGGATTTCCTTTTAAGCAAGGGACACCGAAACTGCTCCCATCATTGTTGCTGAAGTTCCAGTGGGGAGAACTCAGTGCCACCAAGTTGCAAGGCAGATGGGGACACGCCATCTCTCTCCAAGAATACTTCCCTATGTCCAGGAAGAAGGGAGGATGAAGTAGGTTGGGGAAATAATAGCAAAAAAAAAAAGAGGGCAGGTCTTAAGATATTTCATAAAAGTAGCTTATCCCCATTTCAGTTACCTAGAGATGCATATCAATCTCATGGTCCAAAGTCAGCAGTACTGATTCGACCACGAGCTCTTTGGGGCAAGGAGGGACATGGCACCTGGCACCCAGAAAGTGCTAAGGAAGCGTCATGCCATGAACAATTGAATGGATTAATGAACTGATGAAATACCACCTAGGTCCCTCCAGCCTTGTTTGGAGGACGTATTTCTAAACATTTCCAGGATACTTTTTTTCCCTTGCTATGCTTCAGTGGCCTCTGAATAAATGAGGCCCCGAAAACAATAATCTGGCAATCCCTTAAGGATTCACTCAGTCTGGAGGTTTCTGGACTCTGCCCACTCTCCATTCAACTGGTCCTGGCACCCTGGTGTCCCTAAAGCCTCACTCCCTTCTTAGCTCTGCTGACACTTGACTTTGCCTCGAAAATCCTGTGACAACAGAAATCCTGGGAACACTTTAATTATTAGCATCCAAAGAAAATCAATACAAAACAAAATGCAAAGAGACTTGACATCAAACACAAGAGGAAAAGAGAGAAAAGGACATTTATTGGGTCCCTACTGCATCAAGATGGAATAAACATCCAGATAACTGCTGAGTGTCCAGAACATTCACACCCTTCTGAGGAGATAGCAATTATTGTCTCCAGCTTGCCCATGAGAAAGTGAAGTCTCAGAAAGGCCAATAACTTTCCCAAGGTCACCAGACCTTGATTTCTGATTTTCTCCTAGACCCAGCAGAAGGTAGACCCAGAACTATCCAAATGAACCAACCAGCTGAATCCCCACTCCCTGAGAGACCAGCAAACCTAGAACTCATTTCTGAACTGCCATTTGTAACAGTGACTTGTCACCTTTTCTTAAGGCTAAAGACAAAAAATGCCCTGTCAGTGGCCCAAGTGGAGTATATAAGAGACCTTTGCTTCAATCTCGTAAAGGGGATTTTATTTAAAATAAAAAAGGGGATTTTTATTTAAAAGATGGGGATACCACATCAGCCCTCCTCACCGTCACCGGAGCCTCTAGACCAGGGGACTTGAGAACACATCATGGCGCAGAGCACAAGCAAGACAAGATGTTCTTTAGTAATCAGCCCAAGAGTGACAGGTGGCAGCTTCCCAGCTTGTGGGGGGTTGGGAGGGACACCCTTCAGGAAGCAGATAGTCTGATTATTTAAAAAGAAAGCCAGCCAGGCTGAGTAACAAATCTTGTTCCTTTCTTCATTAGGAAACGACTGTCCCTTCAGAAATTCCCATGGCACAGGATAGTCAATAAGAATGAGAAGACAAGAAATAAAATTGCATCTGCCTGGGTAATTAGCAATAACTCCTAATGCCAAAATTTGTATATTATCCTCAAATGCAGGTGTAGTGGCGCTGAAAATAAGGAAGAGGGAAACAACACGTGGAACCAGTTCTACTGGCTGTGGGGCTTAGGGTTTACGATCCAATGCCCCACTAGTCTGTCAAGAGTCTTCTGCCTTCCAAGGTTAGATTAGAGATCACCAATATCTCACACACAGGCTTCACTCCTACACTCTTGGACATAATTTGTGAATCTTAATCAAACTTTAGAATGCTCTCAAAATATTAACCCCTCTACCACCAACAACCAATCTGCATTGACACCCCCCCCCCTCTGCCCAAAAAACAAACCTAATCGTCACCTTCTGCCTAAATCAACTTCTTGTAAAGTGTCTTTGATTATGGGAAGCCAGAACAGCCCTAAGGAGCAGAGGAGGCTGAGAAAGTACAAGGGAAGGGAAAAGCCACTCTCCTACAGACTGGTTAGCTGTTGCTGTGTGATTGTGGTAACCCCAAGCCTCTAAGCAAAAGTCCAAAAAGACAGCCACACAGGTCTCCCCCAAGACTGTCCAGAAGACAAATGACATGAGTTGGAGGAAATCAGAGGCAGAGACAAACCATGAGAGACTGTGGACTCTGAGAAACAAACTGAGGGGTTTGGAGGGGAGGGAGGTGGGGATTGGGTGAGCCTGGTGGTGGGTATAAAGGAGGGCACGTATTGCATGGATCACTGGTGTGGTGCATAAACAATGAATTCTGGAACACACACACACACAAAATTTAATTAAAAAAAAAAAAAAGAGTCTGTCCTAAAGCACTTGAAACACTTGAAACTTGAGAAATCAGAGGGAATTAACACAATATCTACATTCTCCTAAAACCGTTTCTAACCCACCCAAGGTAGACTGATGACAAGCTTAGTCTCTTTTTCTTGACCAAAGGACTCTACCTTGGCCCAACATTTTTCTCTTACACGTGTTAATCTCATTCACAGAATTCTGATTTTTAAATGGCAGCTGAGTCATATTTTGCTTAGATCCTTCTACAATTCATCTCTCAGGAAACCAACACGTTTTCCAGAGGCCATGCATTAGCAGCTGAAAAAATACACATTAAACCTTAACAGTAATGTCCCCTATAACTAATGACCAAATTTGTGCTAATCCCCAACCATCTAACTTCGCACTTGAAGTGTGATCCTTAAATTAGCATCATTAACGGCACTGAGTGCTTGTTAGAAATGCAGAATCTCAGGTCTCCCAGAAGCCAGCGGAATTAGAATCTGCATTTTACAAGATCCTCAAGGAATTCTGATGCACATGAAGTCTGAGAAGCACCCAACTAGAACAAAGACCATTTTGTGTCAAATGCCTAATTGTTCTGTTTCCAAAGCTTACTTTTGTGCAGTACAGGGTGCTAACTGGTTTGTTACCCAGCCACAGAGATTAAATGTGCGAATTTGAAAGAAAATCTACAGCAGGCAATTAGTATTAGTAACGAGGGAAAAAGAACAGGAGGATGAGAAGAAAAAGCAACGGACACACAAAGAGACATGCACACACGCGTGACTTCATTGGTACTGCCACTAACGAGCATCCTAATTTGGGTGAAGTACCCTACACACCTTCAGCAGAACAAATACGGATGAGTTCCTTCTTTTTTTATTTTTCTTTATCTTTATTTTCTTTTTATTATTTTATTTTATTTTTATTTTTATTTGACACCGAGAGAGAGAGCACAAGCAGGGGGAGTGGCAGGCAGAGGTAGAGGGAGAAGCAGGCTCCCTGCTCACTGACTTGGGGCTCGATCCCAGGACCCTGAGATCATGACCTGAGCCTAAAGCAGACGCCCAACCAACTGAGCCACCAGGTGCCCCGGAAGAGTTCTTTCTGATTAAATCAAGTTTGTCTATGGTCAGCCTGATCTTTATGAAGCTTAGAGAGTTACTTGCAAAATCAAAAGAGATGTCATTAATTAAAACTCCAATCATTTGAGGGGCACCTGGGTGGCTCAGTGGGTTAAAGCCTCGGCCTTCGGCTCAGGTCATGATCCCAGGGACATGGGATCGAGCCCTGCATCGGGCTCTCTGCTCAGCAGGGAGCCTGCTTCCTCCTCTCTCTCTGCCTGCCTCTCTGCCTACTTGTGATCTCCGTCTGTCAAATAAATAAATAAAATCTTAAAAAAAAAAAACTCTAATCATTTGAAACATACTAAATGTGAGCTAAAAGAGTTTTCTAGAAATCTAAAGTTGGCTACTTTATTCTGGGATAACTGGGGCCTTACCACACACACACACAAGCAAAATTTTTATTTTAATGACCTGAAGAGTTTTAAATGATCTAAGGAGAAATAAGGAAGAAAAATAGGGGGAAGAAAAGCAATATAGAAGATTTAAATTAAAAAAAGAGAGACTATAATCAGTTTTTGTTACTACTTACTGATCTAAATTTATGAAAGAATACGATAATCATGTTTCTTAAATAGCTCCACACTACACCCCCTCGCTGGATGGTTCTCTGTGTTCTATGGCTCCTTCTCATTCAAGGATTAGGAGGGATCACATGCCCAGCAGACACCAGTCATGGCGGATCCACAGGTCTTTAAAAAGACTTTCAAGGTCTCAGTTCTATGTGACTTTGGGGTCAGCTTGCAAGGCCCATGTCAAAATCTCATTATATACACCTATGTAGTCTGTCCACAAGGAATCATGGCCTTTGCTATCTTTTTTTTTTTTTTTAAGATTTTATTTATTTATTTGATGGAGAGAGAGATCACAAGTAGACAGAGAGGCATGCAGAGAGAGAGGGAGAAGCAGGCTCCCTGCCAAGCCCAATGTGGGGCTCGATCCCAGGACCCTAGGATGATGACCTGAGCCGAAGGCAGAGGCTTTAACCCACTGAGCCACCCAGGCACCCCTCTTCTTGGGTTATAAATCACCCTTTGAGAGTGGGCCTTTGAAACTGGGGAACCAGCTCTGTTTCTCATTTCTGTGCTATTCTCTGGAGACACAAAGGCAAAGGGGACATGACTTGCCTTCAAGACATAGGGAACACTTATAAGAGAGCCGTATCTAAGGTAGTCTGGGAACACCAAAGAGGCAATATACACTATTCTTCCTGGGTTGGGGAAAGAGGTGGGTCAGGGATTACAGGACTCTGCCATCCTTTTTTTTGTTGTTTTTGTAATCAACATACAATTTCCTATTAGTTTCAAATATACATCATAGTGATTTAACATTTTTATATATTATGAAGAGCTCCTTAATATATTAGATTATAAAAAATAATTTTCATCTGTCACCATACAAAGTTATTACAGTGTTACTGAATATATTCCCAAGGCTGTCCATTCCATCCCTAAGACTTATTTATTTTATAACTGAGAATTTGTACCTTTTAATATCCTTCACCTATCCTTAAACCAAACATTGATAGTACTGTTTACACTCCAGTGTGGAAGAGTAACTCAGTCAATATGTGCTCTCAAAAGCTTCTCTTCAAATAAGTATTTACTTTTTCTTTCTCCTCCTACAGCGGGGATAGGGGGGGAATAAAAACAAAGGTGATATAAAACAGAAACTTAATTTTCCAGTTAAATCAGAAGTTGTCTGTAAGTCTAAACCATAGGGTACAAAGATTGAAAGCTGGTAGAGGATATATCAGCCAGCGTCCAACAGAAATTGGATAGGTCACACAAATACGTTTTTTTAAGGAGTAATTTACCTGTCTACCAGGTTAAAGGAAGACATTGAATACAAAATCAACTCAAAACGGATCCTAGAGAAAGCCTCAAACTATAGCAGAAAATCTACTAAAGAAAACATAAGAAAATATCTTTGTGACCTTGAGTTAAGCAGATTTCTTAAATTAAACACAAAATGCACAATAAAAGAAAAACTGACAAACCAAACTTAATAAAAAATTTCTTCAAAATTTAGATTTTATACTCCACTCCCAGATATTCTGATTTAATAGCTCTACGGTGAGGCATAGACATCCTTATTTAGAGAAAACTTAGGGTAGTTTTGATGTAGGTGGGCCCCAGAATATGCTTCCTTTCCTTAGTCTTGTGTTCCTCAAAGATGAACAGCCAATCTGCCCTCTTTCCCTGCTGAGAAGCTTGCAGTTGGGTGACTTTCAACACAATTTTCTTTACATCTCTGAACCTTAGTTTTGCCATCTTCATAATAAAAATAATAAAACCTAACTTTTGGAATTTGGAGAGGATTAAATAGAATAAATGAAAGTGCTAGAATCTGGCCTACAACAAATGCTCAGAGTACTATTTTCTTTTTTCCCCAGTTGGCTAGGCATGCCATATACTATATCTTATGCTATTCTATCATTTCTGTAATCTTTGCATGACCGTATGTTTAATCCATAGGTTTATGACCGACGTCCCTGAGTTGTCACTTCCCTGAAGACACAAATATGATTTATGTGTGTCCTCCAGAGGGTAGAATGCATATTATGGCCACTTATCTTAACTCACTCATTATGGAAATGCTAATAAAAACTGCCCATCCATCCATCTCCCCCAGCAGCCTGCCTGAAATCTCTCCATTACCAATCCGTTCCTTGAATTAAGCCAGAGTTCAGTGCAAATGGGAAAACGCCCAAGGGTGGGCCCTCATTCTTTCTACTTAATGGAGGGGTCTTTGGTCCTCGCTTGCTGAGTTCTTCCTCAAGAAGCCAGAGGTCCAGATCAGGGAAACCTTGAGGAGGCAGGAGGGAACAAGAGATGAGGTACATAGATTTAAGAAGGGCAAGAGGTCAAAGCCTAGACCGGTGAAGGGAAAGTTGAGTCATAAGGGGAATTGGGGTACCTGAGTGCCAACTTGAGAGAGAAAGAGTGTGTGTGTGTGTGTGTGTGTGTGTGTGTGTGTTGCAGTCCCCGTGGCCAGCCCAGGACAACACAGAGTCCTGAGAAGAGATGAGGGTAATGGGTAATAGTAGGTATAAAAGGAAGGGGAGGGGGAGGCCACAGGAGACCCATTATGCCTCAGAGACAACCCTCCATTTGCCCATACCCCTAATAGCCACTCAGGTGGCTCTGGCTCCTCACAGGCTCTGAGCACCAGCTCCACACGGGTATTCTCATGGTGCCTCTTCCTGCCCAAGGCAAAAAAGGGCATCTGCATGGAAATGTGGAAACTTCCATTCCAGCACCACATGAGAGAACTCATCCATTGGGACATCTAGTTCCCTCTGTGGTCAGAGCTCACATCAGCACGAGTCTGCCTTCATGCTCTCTGAGCTCAGAAACCAGGGTGTGGAAAAACGTAGAGGCTGATTCTAGCTGAAGAAAAATGATGCGGTATTTTCCAGAAAATTCAGCTAGGGCCTCAAGGCTGGTGGGTACCAGCTGGGTCACATAAGTGGCATTCCCCCACCCCACAGCCTCGCCACATTCTCACCCTCCTCCTCACAGTCTCTCTGAAGGATGGTGTTGAGCAGAAAATGGTGAGGTCTTTGTTCAGGCTTTTGCAGGAGCCAGATTTCTGTGCAGAAGAAATGCAAATCTTTCTCCATCTGAAAGTCAACCTCTAGAGACTTCTCCTACTCACTGCCAGCCCCTGATGTCATGGCTCTTTTGATCCCTGTCGGTGGCTATAACTCTGTCTCCAAGAAGGCTGAAGGTCAGGGCAGCTTTCACAGAGGAGGCCCGTGGAGTATTGCAGGAGAGGTTGCTGCTGGTCCTGTAACATAATCCAATTCTCTATTCTTTATTCTATTTGCATGTATAAGATTTTTTATTTAATATTAACACTCCATGAAGGATACCTGCTTGTTGCTAGGGGATAGAAAGCTAAATAAGCATAGTCCCTGCTCATATTCCAAGTACGGATTTTTAGGGAGGTTAATAAATATAATTTACTGACCAAGTGCGAAGCATCTTATTATGCTATCATTTTAAATCTTTCATACATATAAGTATATACACACATATGTGAATATATGTACTTATATATTTACTTGCATTTATTTTTTACATATATGAATATATTATCATTTCTATATATGAATATATTTTATACTTATATATATCTTATAAATAACAGATGCATTTATGTCTACTCTTCATATATATAAAATATATATTTGTGTTTTGGAAATGATGATGGCATTTTTTCCTAATGACAAAAGTAGTAAAGGAGTAATTAAGGGTACAGAATTTAAAGTCAAGCTGCCTTTGACCTTGGGCCAGTTACTTATTTGCTAAGAGAAAAGAGACTAGCAAGTCCTAACAGGCACAGAGAAGAAAATCGGAGTAAGCCCATCACCCAGCGTTAAAACAGTTAATAGTTTGCTAAATACAACTCCTGGGTATTTTCCATACAATTCTTTCCCTACACACAGTCATGTACTTTGTTTTTACAAAATGACATATTCTATTTACTGTTCATATCTGACTGTTCTCCCCAACATGGAGTGGACATCTTTATGAGTCAGTGCACGGAGAACCCTACTGTCTTTGTAATGGCTTCCCAGTAGTTCACAGTTTGCAAATTGTCTCCTCTCCTCTATTTCTTTTTCTAATAGAGTTGGCACATCCGGAAAAAATACTACCAGATAACAGTTGTGACAATGCACATTCTTTTCACATTTCTGACTTTAATGGGAGTTTTATCACAGGGCATGGGGCTAGCCATGGATTATAAATACTTATTTAATGTTATAAGCTTTTCCATTTATTGATATTTTATTGAGTTTTTGTATCAGGAATGGATATTAATTTTTATCAAATGCTTATTCAGCATTGACCAAGATGATCAGCTACACTTTGTTGTTAATAACTTGAATTATATTGCTTTCCTAATACCAAATCATTAATGTGGTCCTTAAACCTTACCTTGTCATGGTGATTTTTCTCTTTCTCTTAACATACTGCTGGATTACAGATGCCCAAATCCCAAAAAAGATAGCTTATATATATATATATATATATATATATATATATATAGCTAATGCATATAATATATAGCTATCATACATATAATATGTAGCTGTTAAACATATTTTGTATATTTGTATATAATATAAGCACAAGGAGAGCACAAAAGAATTCTATATTTTATATTCTTTTTGTGTGCTCCTTGCACTTACGTTGGAGTTAATGCTGTTTTTATTAAAAATAATTGGAAATATTTTGTTCTATCTTTATGCTTAAAAGGCTAGGTAGATTTGTTCCCTGAAGGTTGAAAGTATTTGCAAGGAAAATAATCCTTTGACAAATGTCTCAATTTTCAACTCTAGATACTATTGTACTTTGGTTTTCTACCTCCCTTAGGGCATTTCTGGTCATTTACATCTTTTCCCATTTGGGGGTAAAATAGTCACAAAGCTCCAAGGCTCTTCAGCTGTTCTGTGAAGTCTATGAATTTTCCTCCACTGGCCACCTTTCTCGAGTAGTGATCCTAGTTCTCCATGAAAATGGCTTTTCCCACCTCTCCTACTATCTGCTGAAACCTCTGGGTTGAGAAGTCATTCCCTCTACAACAGCAGACTAAAATCAGGTGGCTATCAAGAAGCTGAATCAAAAAACAAAAGGAAGTGCTTGGTGAGGTGTGACCTTGAGCTATGACCTCCGTCCCCAATCCCAGCACAGGAAGAAAGACTGGGCACTGCTTGCCTCTCCTGCCTTCCCGGGCCTCCAGTTCTCAACTCTTTTCATTCCAGCAATCTATTTCATCTTATTGAATACCCACCTTAGGAGGACGTATCTGTGACCTCCATTTTGCAGAGGAAACTGAACGTGAAAGATTTCTTAGCCAAGCTGGGCTCACACTGGTAGTCAGTGGCGCAGATCTAGGACTTGAACCCAAGGCTGTCATCCTGCACAGTCTATGGCCCTTCCCCCACTCTCACCAGCATATTTACGGTCTGAGCTCTGGCGATTCTTAAAACCCTGCTTTACTCTATGCCTCCCACAAGGTTGGGGACATGACACTAAGTGACAGTTAAGTTTCTATCACTTGCAACCAAAACAAGCCCAACTAATAAAGCTGCTAATGAGTATTTGCCCATCCCTCTCCGATTATAAATTCCTTCAATGGTGCACTGTGCTTTCTCTGTAAAGCCTGCCTAGCACAAGGACTTCCATAAAAATGCCACCAGGAAGATCGAGTTCCAAATAAGTCTGCCATCGTTAGATTGATTCTGGGTGCTAACGATAAATCATAGGAAAACTAACTTAAAATGTACCACATAATTAAATACTAATAAATATGGTATATAAATGGAGACAAATAGCAAGCTAGAGGGGTTGAATCTTAGCATTCCACACAGGTACGTTGTGGTCGATCCTGGCTAGTTGGGTTATCTTTGGAGGTTTTAATTTCCACAGCTGTCATATAAACCACTGGACTTACAGGGTATGAAATGTATGTGAATTCTTGAAGATTGCGAAGTGCTGGATGCAAGGGGTTCTGGCTCAGTTACAGCTACTGACCAACCACAGGCAGAAGAGCAGAACAGCAAGAGAGATGGAGCCTCCATGCTGTTCAGGCACGTGACGTCACGAGCACTGGGTGTTACCTAAGACTGATGAATCCCTGACCTCTGCCTCTGAAACTAATAATACACTGTATGTTAATTAAGTGATGTAAATAAAATAAAATTTAATTTAAAACAAGAAAGAGGGGCACCTGGGTGGCTCAGTGGGTTAAAGCCTCTGCCTTCTGCTCAGGTCATGATCTCAGAGTCCTGGTATCGAGGCCCACATCAAGCCCCGCATCAGGCTCTTTGCTCAGCAGGGAGCTTGCTTCCTCCTCTCTCTCTGCCTGCCTCTCTGCCTACTTGTGATCTCTGTCAAATACATAAATAAATTTTTAAAAAACTTAAAAAAAAAAAAGACAAGAAAGAGACAGAGACATAGTAACAGAGGGAACCCCCACCCCTGACGCTGCCAACAGCAGAGGGGACGGATGGTACTGAGGGACCCAAGACAGATCCCTTTGTTCTTGGGCACCGGAAAAAAAGCCTCAGTTGTTTAAAAGAACAACTAGCATGTAAAAGGGACAACTACAGAAGTCTGTCAAGTGGTAGAGGAGCCATGGGAAAGCTCTCCCTGTCAGAGGGACTGGAGAACGACACAGTTGATGTTCCCAACCCTACCTTAAAGATCTAGACCGGAGCCGGGTCCAGACACTGTAACAGGTGGGTTCAATTGTCACAGTAAGCTTGCGACCTCCGCAAGTCCAGGGTTCATGAGCCCATACCAGCTGCCCTGGAGTGCTGGGGTACAGAACACCTGTCATGATACTACGTGTGTGTGTGTTTGTGTGTGTGTGTGTGTGTGTGTGTGTGTTTTCATCTTTACTGTTTTATTTTTACTTTTTTTTCTAAAATTTACTTCTTTATTTTAGAGAGAGAGAGAGAACATGTACGCATGCAAGAGCAGGGGGTGGGGCAGAGAGAGAGAGAGAGAGAACCCTCAGACTGCCCGCTGAGGGGGGAGCCTGGCAGGACTCAATTCCAGGACCCTGTGATCACGACCTTTGCCTAAATCAAAAGTCAGGCACTTCCCTGACTGAGTCCTTTATTTTTGCTTTTTAAGATTTGTCTAGTTCTGTTTCTATTTTTTTTTTCTTTTTGGTTTTGTTCTTTTCTTTCTTGTTCTCTTTTTTCTTTTCTCCTTTTTTCTTCCCCTTGGTTCTTTTCTCCTTTTTTCTTTTCACCATGATCAGATGGGATTTATTACTGGGGATGCAAGGATTGTTCAACATCATTTGCAAATCAATCAATATCATACTCCACATCAACACAACAAAGGATAAAAATCAGATGATCATCTCACTGCAGAGAAAACATTTGACAAGATTCAGCCATCCATTGGTGATAAAAACTCTGAACAAAATGGGATTAGAGGGAACATACCTCAACATAAGAGAGTCCATATATGAAAAACCCACAGCTAACATTATACTTAATGGTAATAAAATGAGGGAAAAATAGATTCATAGATCAGTAGGACAGGGGAGAGACCCCAGAAATAAATCCACATTTATATGATCAATTAATGTATGACAAAGGAGGCAAGAATACACAATGGAGAAAAGTCTACTCAACAAATGGTGTTGGGAAAATTGGGCAGCTACGTGAAAAAGAATGAAATTGGACCACTTTCTTACACCATAAATGAAAGTAAACTCAAAAGGGATTAAAGACCTAAATGTGAGACGTGAAACCAAAAAAGTCCTAAAAGAACATGGGTGATAATTCCTCTGACATTAGCCATAACAACATTTTTCTAGATAGGTCTCCCAAAGCAAGGGAAACCAAAGCAAAATAAACTATTGGGACTACATCAAAATAAAAAGCGTTTGCACAGCAAAGGTTATCATCAACAAAACAAAAAGACAAGCTACAGAGTAGGAGACGATATTTGCAAATGACTGATTCAATAAGGGGTTAGTATCCAAAATATATAAAAAACTCATACAACTCAACACCTAAAAAAACAAACAATCCAATTTTAAAATGGGCAGAGGAGCTGGGTAGACATTTTTCCAAAGAAGACACACAGATGACCAACACACACATGAAAAGATGCTCAACGTCACTGATCAGGGAAATGCACATCAAAACCACAATGAAGTATCACCTCACACCTGTGAGAATGGCTAAAATCAAGAAGACAGGAAACAACAAGTGTTGGTTTGGGGGATGTGGAGAAAAAGGAACCCCCTTGCCCTGTCTGTAGGAATGCAAACTGGTGCAGCCTCTGTGGAAAACAGTATGGAGTGTCCTCAAAAATTGAAATTAGAAATATCATATGATCCAATGATTCTACTCTTGGGTATTTACCCAGGGAAAACAAAAACACTAACTCCAAAAGACAAATGCATCCCTATGTTTATTGCAGGATTATTTATAATAGTAATCTTTACTATTTATGTAATATATAATACACTATATTCATATATTTACTTATTTATATATAACTATTAATATACTACATAATATTAGTAAACAGTAATTTACTAATACAATAGTAAATAAGCCATGGAAGCAACCTCAGTGCCCATCAATAGACAAATGGGTCAGGAAAATATGGGATATACACAATGGTATAATGACACAGCCATTAAAAAAAAAGTGTGATATTGTGTCATTTGAGACAACATGGATGGAGATAGAGGGTATTACATTACATGAAATAAAATTGAGAAAGACAGCTACCATATGATTCTACTCATAAATGGAATTTTAGAATCTAAAAAAATGAATGAACAAAAAGCAGAATCAGAACTATAAATTCAGAGAATGAACTGAGGATTGCCAGAGGGGAGGGAGTGGGGGGGATGGGCAAAATGAGTGAAGGGGAGAGGAAGATACAGGCCTCCAGTTATGGAATGAGTAAGTCACTGGAATAAACTGCGGGACACAAGGAATTCAGTCAATGACACTGCAATAGCCATGTCATGCGGCGGATGGTGACTATGCTTGCGGTGAACAAGGCATAACGTACAGGCTTGTCCAATCACTAAGTCGTACACCTGAAACCAATGTCACATTGTAAAGCAACTACCCTCAGACAAAAAAACAAAACAAGTGCTGGATGCGACCAAAAGTAACAAAATAAAACTTTTCTACAAACAGACCCCAAATCTCAGATCCCCTTGAAGACACGAAGAACTTCATAAACCAAAGACCACCATTTCTTGGACGAGAAATCTGACTGTGGGCATCTCTCTCCAAAAGAACACAGGTCATATCTTAAATAATTCCTAAGGTCCATAGTGTTAACAGGACCAAAAACCTCCATAAAATTCCCCCCTTTCTCCTTTTTTTACTCATCTGGATTGTTCTAGACGGCTTATGAGTGTGCGGCATCAGTGCTGAGGGAACATTGACATTGTACTAGGGTTTTCTTTTCCACCGTGCAGGTATTTTCATGTTGAGAGTTCTCTGCCTTCTCTTTTTAGAAAGGAAAAATTCATCATCCGGAGCCATGCTGCAGCTTTTTTGCAGATCTCATTTTGCTGACCTTGCTAAGCACCGTCATTTCCTTTAATGATATTATTCATAAGAACAGTAATTGCCTCTAAAATGGCAAAACGCCCTGTTTTTCCCTGACACAGTAACAGCAGCTTTGATGAAATGTGCCCACCTCCAAACAATGGCAGGAGACCCTTCCCCACCTCCTGGAGAACCACCTGGAGGGTATTTAATACCATGGGGTTGCCGTTACCTAGAAATGTCCAAAAGAATCATAGAGCAGTGCTGTTTATTGGATTTACTCATCAAAAACATGTAAGATATTAAGAATACAGCTTCCCTATGACCCTGCAATTGCACTGCTGGGTATTTACCCCAAAGATACAGATGTAGTGAAAAGAAGGGCCATCTGTACCCCAATGTTTATTGCAGCAATGGCTACAGTCGCCAAACTGTGGAAAGAACCAAGATGCCCTTCAACGGACGAATGGATAAGGAAGATGTGGTCCATATACACAATGGAGTATTATGCCTCCATCAGAAAGGATGAATACCCAACTTTTGTAGCAACATGGACAGGACTGGAAGAGATTATGCTGAGTGAAATAAGTCAAGCAGAGAGCGTCAAGTATCATATGGTTTCACTTATTTGTGGGGCATAACAAAGAACATGGAGGACATTGGGAGATGGAGAGGAGAGGGAGTTGAGGGAAACTGGAAGGGGAGATGAACCATGAGAGACTATGGACTCTGAAAAACAACCAGAGGGTTTTGAAGGGGCGGGGTGGGGGGGTGGGAGGTTGAGGAACCAGGTGGTGGATAATAGGGAGGGCACGTACTGCATGGAGCACTGGGTGTGATGCCAAGACAATGAACACTGTTATGCTGTAAATAAACAAATTTAAAAAAAAAAAACAACAACAACAAAAAACATGTAAGATCCACTTAGAAATTGAACAGCTGTTTCTACTTCTTATCTTCAGGTTGGGAGAAAAAAATATATTTTCTTGCACCTAGAGCTAGGCTTCACTCATCACCTGATGTGCTGGAAATTAATTATGCAGCAAAGATTTTGCTGCATCAGAGCTTTCTACAATCCTAAGACATAAATGTTGTCTATAACTTTATAAAAGGAAAAGATTATATGATGAGCTCAGCTTTATTTCACCAATATCCGCAATGGAAAGAAAATAAAAAGCACCTTTTCTTGAAAAACAGCTCATCTCCAGGGGCTAATACTGTACTCTCTCTGCCCAGAATAATAAAGGGGATGTTGCTGGGGAAATCATGAGGATGTCCTTGCTTTTTTCTGGGGGGAAAAAAAAAACCACTACTGAACATAGTTCCTAAGTTTCAAAAGAAGCCAAAATGTGAGTCTTGCCATTTGGTGGGAATTTTAAGCGAAACAGTATTTTCTCCATATTCCTGTCCCCTCTCCCGCTATTCCCCAACTCAATGGCCATCTTCTGAGTGACAGGAAATCCAGTCCACCCTGTCGCCATCTACAGTCGTCCTCCTACAGAAATAACCCAGCAATGGACAGCGTTCTGGGGGCTAGATGCCAGGTCCTTTGTCTGTGTGACACTGAATCCCCAGGACAGGTCTATTGCACAGGTAAGGAAAGTGAAGTTAACTGTCCCAGCTCCTTACCCAAACTACTCAAGCATTAGAAATTAAAACAAAACAAAACAACAACAAAAAACTCAGCCCCTACTATCCAGGAACTAACAGCTGAGCCTTACTGATATTACAAATGGATCTGATGCTTACTACCAAATCATACCATTCTCCTGTTGGTCATAATATCACAGGCTATCTACTTAGGTCATTGCATATACCATACACCCAATGTCCCTTCCCTCCATGGCTAAATGAGTGACTGCTGCTTCTGTACCAATTATAACTTTATCCTCTCTAGCCTGACCTCCTTACAGATAAGATTTATTAATTAATTATAGAATAACTCCATCAAGAGATAAATGGCACTTCCTTAGACATTTCCCAAATGGATCCATCTAAATCCAAAGGTCTATAATAGTTATTTCCGATACCCTCTTATGAAAACCCCCCACGGTTACCTACCATGTGTGTTTTCCCACTGTTGCAATGAGGAATAGACTACTTTCTCAACTCCAAGTGTGTGCCTATGGTCTAAAGCCACTGGTCTCTACCCACTCTACAACGTCTTCACTTGTCCTCTGAACCGGCCTAAGCCTCTCCTTTTCTCATCTCTAAAACGAGAATGAGCAAAATATCTAATTCCTGGAGCTGTTGAAAGATTAAATGAAATGGTGAACTTACTGAATGCGAGTTCAACTTACCACCATTTCCACCATGCTCCTAATAACTACTGTTTTCATCACAATGACCCTTTATTGCCTCCTAGAGACCTTTTCTGAGAGCCCAATTTCAAAGAAGTCTCTCCTTCTGTACCTTCACACATGTATTAAGCTCCTGCTGCATGCAAAACACTTTTCACTACCTCTCAGAATTTCTTTCTGCTGAAAATTTCAAAAAAATTTTCAAAAAGTAGGAAGGCTTTGCTCACTATTAAAAGTTCTTTACACATTACCTTGTATATTATTTCTATTTCTTTATTTCTATTTTTATCCTCTTTATCTCAAACAAGATGGTGTCTGCCTTTAAGGAGCTTGCTATAACCTAGAGTTGTCACCCCCATAGCTCTTGGCACATAGTAAATGATCAATAAAACGTGTTGTTTGAAACAAAAGGCAAGTATGAACAGAAATGTACCACTGAAAGTGTAAAAGAACTCCCTTTTTTTTTTTTTTTTTTTGAGAGACAGAGCGAGTACCACTCATGTGGGGAGGGGCCGAGGAAGAGAAAAAGAATCCCAAGTAGAATCCACACCCAGTGCAGAGTCTGACCTGAGGCTCCATCTCATGACCCTCAGACAAAACCCAGAGTGGGAGACTTAACAGACTGAGCCAACCAGGCACCCCCACACTTGTATTCTTTTTAAGAAAACTCTATCCTGAACATGGTGCTTGAACTCATGACCTTGAGATCAAGAGTGGCAAGTTCTACCGTCAGAGCCTCCTAAGTTCTACCATTGGGCACTCCTAAAGGAGCTGGCTTTGTAAAACTACAGGCTCTGAAGCCTAGGGACATGTAGGAATAAGAAATGCAGGTACTGTGGGGCGCCTGGGTGGCTCAGTGGGTTAAAGCCTCTGCCTTCGGCCCAGGTCATGATCCCAGGGTCCTGGGATCAAGACCCACATCGGGTTTTCTGCTCAGCAGCGAGCCTGCTTCCTCCTCTCTCTCTGCCTGCCTCTCTGCCTACTTGTGATCTCTCTGTCAAATAAATAAAATCTTTAAGGAAAGAAAGAAAGAAAGAAATGCAGGTACCGTTTGGCTTATGGCCTCACCTTACTGACTGTTGCCCTCCTCTCAGGGTTGCTGGTTTTCGTATTCTTCAGACTAATAAGATCACGTTGTTTTAAGTGTTTTTCCCATCAAGTTAGGAAAGAGTCTTGCAAAAAAGAGTACATTTCATAGTGTTCCCTTTCAGGAATTTTTTTAAATACTCTTTTTTTTTCCCACTCTACCACCAAACATATTTTTTTTTGGCTCCAGATAGCATAAATTTCTATTAGTAATGAGGAAGTTTCTTTCTGATCACTCTTTTTTAGCTCATAAACATCTTCCAGGGTTTTGGGCTTTTTTTAGATGATGGGGTTGGGGGAAAAGCTTTCAATACAACATGAATGTTTAATTTGCTGTATGTAGCAAGCACTCCTTTGATGTCCTAAGCCTGCCGCATTAGATTTTCAGTATTTCTTAAAGGTAGGGGTCAAAAGACCCCTTTCCTACTATTAAATATGATCATTTTCTTTGAAAATTACTTGGCTTAACTGCTAGGGAAATAATATTTTCTTTAAAACTAAAGAACAATGCCCCCCCCCCAACTCAGACCCTAACTGTGAAATCCCACCACAACTGGAGGGTGCCGAGGTGTCTGCTGGTCCAGCAAAGACATCTCCCTGTGCCACCACAGTGACCCAATTCAAGTGACAAAGCCTGTCCTCCTTCCACACTCCCCACCAGGCCTACTGCAAGGATAACTCTGCTCCTACTCCCCAACTGTTTGCATTTCTTCCTCACTCAGGTGCCAGTATCAGAAGCTGGGAGGATGGTGACCATGTTACTGTTTGTGTCCTGCGGCTACTTGCATGAATGCCTTCCGCCTTCTCCCACGCATCTGGGAGAGCCACAGCGTTTTAGTTTCAGTGAGAAAAGCCAGATGCAGTTCCATAGACAGCATGTTTCCACTTACATCAACTCTTACAACCCAAATTCCTATATGTGTGTGTGTAAATGTTTGTGTATGATTGTTGAAACATGAGGAAAGTTTAAATGGGTCTATGATCAATGGTATTGGTTTAGCTCCAGGAGTAAGGGGCATGAGAGGAGAAGGGATGATAGGGTAAAAATGATTATATTGTATTTATATATTTTTGGATATTTTTTTACTTCATGGAAGAAAGCGTATCATTTTTTGAAATAAAAAATGAAAAAAAATGTAATAAAAGCTCAAAAATCTCTTTTAGTCCTTTCTGACTCTTGAAGTTGTCCTTGCAGTGCTCAAAAACCCCTTCTGGCAAGAGTAAGAAATAGAAATCTCAGAGACCGTAGCATGATGAAGAAAAGGGCCCTGGGCTTCAAGGAAGAACATCTGCGTGTAAGGAAATTTGAGGTTAGCAAAATAGATTACTGGGTGTCTCCAAAGGAAAATTATGCATTGTTTGGCCCATATGCCTTAGGAGGCCCTGATTCTCATCTTTCATTGCCTTTGAGCAATTTTGCCACTCTGAAAGTTGTAGATAATTGAGAGCAATGCAAAAGAATTTTTTTTCTACAGGCAGGCAATTGGGTTTTTATCTGGTAGAGGAACAAGTCTCATTCCCCTGCCCCCACCTTTAACTGCTATCAATATGCTATTCTTGGGATTTTTCTTTGAACTCCTTATGAAATCTTACCAGTCCCCTCATTAGCAGTGATTTAAATAAAATGTTTATTTTATATCTGAATGAGGATCATCATAATTTTACTTTCTTTTTTTTCCAATTATCCCTTAACTTGGGATTGAATCCCATGGTGACTGGGACCAGAGAAGTCAGCTCCTTCGTTCTCCTGTCCCCGTCCAACCACCTTTTTACCCTCCTGCCTGTTACATTCTGTCTCTCTCCTGCTCATATCCCTCCATCCCCATGGATCCGAAGGCTTCAGTTGTCATGATGCTCACTCGTTGTCTTTGGGTGGGGGGATCTGAGGAGATGTGCAGACTTTTCTCCCTCGCCTGCATTGCTTCAATCTTTTATCATTGGTATCTGCCATTTTTATAACTCAATAAAGTATATGTAAGCAAGGTCTGACACTTGTCCCAATTTCGTAAGTGCTTTTTTTCTCTCCTAATTTTGTGTATCTTTGATCTTCAAGGAATAAGAACAGTGAGAAATCTGACATATTAGCAGAGGCCAGTGAACTTTATCAAAGAAGAAATGAGAAGATGTGCAGCACTCAATGAGCAGCGTTTCTGAAGCCTGCCCTACTGGCACGGACGCCTCTGGCATTCTTCAGTCTTTTCACAGGGTGGCCCCATCCCTGAGGGCCTCCCCCTCTTCCCCACCAAGAGCTCAGCCTTTCTGCCCCTGAGTTCCTGCTGCACTACTGTCCTGGTGAGGCCTTTGCCAGGTGGCCAGCAATTTGTTGATATATCCCTAAGATGCACCAAAGAAATCAGCACATCCATTTTGTACCAGAAACCACCAAAGGCATTTGAAGGAAATACACCATTCTGAAAGGTAAGTGTAGACACCCAAGTTTTCCGAGGACACTGTAAGAGGTATAGCAGCATCCCTGCTCGTCCCCTCTAGATGCCAGGAGCACATTTCCCCTCTTCCACTTCCCACTTGTCACAAGCCTGATGTCCTCTGGGGAGCAAAATGGCTCCCAGTTGAGAATCATTGGTCTAGTGCATTGGGCTGGTATTCTAGCCAAGCACTGTGCTAAATTCTGGAATTAGAATGCTGTGTATGAGAGTCAGGAAGGCAATCGCCAACGGGTTGTCCTCTTGTAGACCCTGATCACCATCTAGCTGAAGAAAGGAGGTAGGACTTGTTCTTCCAAAGGACTCTCTCTGAAGAATGCTTTTCTGATGCAGTTCTGAGGGAAGCCACATACTGTATGATGTTGTCTGGAACACAACGCCAACACTACATGAAAAAATCCCTTATGACACCACTAGGAACATTCCATAATTCAGTGCTCGAATATGATACCAAACCAGATAAAACTGTTAAAAGAAAATAAAACTACAGACCAACAGCCCTCATAACACAGATGCAAAAGTCCTTAATGAAATTTAAGCAACTTGAATCCAGTGATATATCATTGGATAACATATCATGACCAAGTGGAATTTATCTCATGAAAACAACATTGATTCAACATTCAAAATTCAATGGATAGAATTCAACATATTAGCAGATTTCAAAAACTAAAAAAATAAATAGACTCAAAATGGATGAAGGACCTCAATGTGAGAAAGGAATCCATCAAAATCCTTGAGGAGAATGCAGGCAGCAACCTCTTCGACCTCAGCCACAGCAACATCTTCCTAGGAATATTGGCAAAGGCAAGCGAAGCAAGGGCAAAAATGAACTATTGGGATTTCATCAAGATCAAAAGCTTTTGCACAGCAAAGGAAACAGTTCACAAAACCAAAAGACAACTGAGAGAATGGGAGAAGATATTTGCAAACGACATATCAGATAAAGGGCTAGTATCCAAAATCTATAAGGAACTTAAAAAACTCAACACCCAAAGAACAAACAATCCAATCAAGAAATGGGCAGAGGACATGAACAGACATTTCTGCAAAGAAGACATCCAGATGGCCAACAGACACATGAAAAAGTGCTCCACGTCACTCAGCATCAGGGAAATACAAATCAAAACCACAATGAGATCTCACCTCGCACCAGTCAGAATGGCTAAAATTAACAAGTCAGGAAATGACAGATGCTGGCGAGGATGCGGAGAAAGGGGAACCCTTTCCCACTGTTGGTGGGAATGCAAGCTGGTGCAACCACTCTGGAAAACAGCGTGGAGGTTCCTCAAAATGTTGAAAATAGAACTACCCTATGACCCAGCAATTGCACTACTGGGTATTTACCCTAAAGATACAAACATAGTGATCCGAAGGGGCACGTGTACCCGAATGTTTATAACAGCAATGTCTACAATAGCCAAACTATGGAAAGAACCTAGATGTCCATCAACAGATGAATGGATAAAGAAGATGTGGTATATATACACAATGGAATACTATGCAGCCATCAAAAGAAATGAAATCTTGCCATTTGCGACAACATGGATGGAACTAGAGGGTATCATGCTTAGTGAAATAAGTCAATCGGAGAAAGATAACTATCATATGATCTCCCTGATATGAGGACATGGAGAAGCAACATGGGGGGTTAGGTGGATAGGAGAAGAACAAATGAAACAAGATGGGATTAGGAGGGAGACAAACCATAAATGACTCTTAATCTCACAAAAGAAACTGGGGGTTCCTGGGGGGAGGTGGGGTTGGGACAGGGGGAGGGGGCTATGGACATTGGGGAGGGTATGTGCTATGGTGAGTGCTGTGAAGTGTGTAAACCTGATGATTCACAGACCTGTACCCCTGGGGATAAAAATACATTATATGTTCACAAAAAAAAAAAAAAAAAAAAAGAAAGGATGAATACCCAACTTTTGTAGCAACATGGACAGGACTGGAAGTGATTATGCTGAGTGAAATAAGTCAAGCAGAGAGAGTCAAGGATCATATGGTTTCACTTATTTGTGGAGCATAACAAATGACATGGAGGACATTGGGAGATGGAGAGGAGAAGGAAGTTGAGGGAAATTGGAAGGGGAGGTGAACCATAAGAGACTATGGACTCTGAAAAACAACCTGAGGGTTTTGAAGGGGCGGGGGGGGAGGTTGGGGGAACTAGGTGGTGGGTAATAGGGAGGGCATGTATTGCATGGAGCACTGGGTGTTGTGCAAAAACAATGAATACTGTTACGCTGAAAAAATAAATAAATAAATTTTTAAAAAGGGAAAAAAAACTAAAAAAATAGACTATTTTCACATTTTTCTAAAAAACAGATCATCATTTACATATTTTTCTTTTCACATAACTGTAAGAGAAAAGTCTGCAAAGCTTCTGCCACCGTGTAACAGGATCTGTCTTCCTCTAGTTTCCAAAATTATGTTCCTCCCTTTGTTCCAAGCACTTGGTGTTCTCAATGTCTTTCACTATGTAGTATTTCTACTAAAAGTCTTTTCAAGGTGACCTTGACATTTTCTATTCTGTTCTTTGGAAGTCTACCAACATCTCCCTGATTCCAAAGCCACTCCCACATTTTAAGTATTTGTTATGGCGGTACCCACTTTCAAATATCAAAATGTATATTAGTTTTTTATTCTATCTAGAAAATGTCCACAAACATAGCAGCTTAAAACAGTATTAAAACACCCTTTTAATACCTCTGAGTTCTTCAGTTCCAAACCCCAAGCAGGCTCAACTAGGTGGTCTCCTGAGGGTTTTCCAAGACCAGAATTAAGGCTGAGTTGGGCTTTTCTCCAGAAATCTCATGCAAGAATCTGCTTCCAAGCTGCCTCAGGTTGTTGGAATGTCCTTGTGTTTGTAGGACTGAGGTACCCGATTCCTTGCTGGCTGTCAGTCAGAGTTCACGCTAAGCTGCCTGAGGCTACCTGCAGTTCCTTCTCATGTGGCCTCCTCCATCTTCAAACTAAGAAAGGCAGGTGAAGTCCTTCCCATGCTTTAAATATCTGTTCTTTCAAAGGGTTTGTGTGATTAAGTTAGGTCAAGTTGAATGGCCTCCATTTGCTTCATAACATATATAACCATCTGAATCACATCTCACAATATCCACCGATTCCATCCACACTCGAAGGGGAGGGCATTAAGGATGAGTTCCACTAGGGACCACTCTCAGAATTCTGCCCACTGACAGATTTTTGGAGGTGATGGCAATGGTCAGTATCTTGATTACAGAGGTGGCTTCACAGCTGCACAAAACATCAGACTCACGGATTCGTACACTTTAAAGGGATGCAGTTTATTGTGGGTAAATTAAATCTCAGTTAAAGTTTAAATTTTTCACCGAATATCATATTTAAGTATGAAATGTGGAAAATATTTCCCCAATATCAGAAGCAAGAAAAGGATGTACTCTAACACCCTGTGTGCTCTAGATTGTACTAGAAATCCTAGCTAGTGCAATACTGGGGAAAAAAAAAAAGACCTAAAAGGTACAAAAATTGGAACAAAAGACATATAAATATCATTCTGCACAATGGACATGATTGGCTATGTAAAAGTTCCCCGAGGATCTACACATGTCATTAGAATTCATAAGTAAATTTAGCAATATTGAATGACTGAGGTCGACATAAAAAAATCATACTTTAACAAGAAACATTTGGGAAATGAAGTCTTTAAAAAAAAACCATCTACAGTAGTATTTTAAAATACCAAATATCTAAGAATAAAGAAATATGTATAGTTCTTTACACTGAGAGCATCAAAATATTGCCAGAAGACCTAAATAAACAGAAATATACTGCTCTTATGAACTCCAAGGGTCTTTGCTGAGAATTGCTGAGCTGTTCATTCTTCCCAAATACATCTATAGATTTAGTTCCAATCAAAATCTCATATGATTTTGTGTGTGTGTGTGTATGTGTGTGAAAATTGACAAGCTCATTACAAGACTTATATAAAAATCCATAAAATCTATAATAACCTAAATAATTTTGAAGAAGAAGAAATCTGGGGGACTTATACTACCATTTTACTACCATTATACTACCATTATACTACTTATACTACCATTATACTACCATTATGGCATTAATGGCATTAAAAATGCCATTCTATTAATGTACCACTGCTGCATGGGTAGACAAATGGACCAATGGAATAGAATAGAGAATCCAGAAACAGATTATACATATAAAATCTCTTGATTTACAATAAAGATATAATTTCAATTTAATGGGGGAATGGTTAGTTTTTTATATTGAATGGATAGTATGTGAACAATTAGATATCCATATGGGAAAAAATTTTAACCTTTGTCCCTATTCATGCCATATATAAATATCAGTTCAAGAATAGGCCTAAATGGAAAAGTCAAATGTACAGAACTTCTAGAAAAGATATAGGAGAAATTCTTATCACTTTAGAGTAGGCAAGAATTTCTTAAACAGTATGACAAAATTGTTTAACAAATTTTGAACTATTGCAAATTAAGACTTTAACAAATCAAGAACTTTAATTCAGCAAAAGTAACCTGAAAGGGAATTAAAAGCAAACCATAGATTGGAAGAAGAAATATTCTCAATGCATATATTTGACCATCCAGTAAGAAAAAGACAGGAAACCCACATAAAACAGGCAGAGGTTTTGAAAGGAAATTTCACAAAGGAGATAGACCCAAATAGCCAATAGACCTGTGAGCTGGCACTCAACACCAAAGAGAGGCAACTTTAAATTACAAGGAGATGGCCGATCCACACCCTGCCAGAAGATTCAAATTAAAAAGACTGGAAATGTCAAGTGTTAAGAGGATATAGAATTAGAACTTTCTATGCTGCTGCTGGAAATTGTTAGGACCACTTTGGAAAACCGGGTCAAAGTTCGAGACGTATGTTTACTGTATGATCCAGCTTCTCAGGATATACAAGAAAAAACGTATGTCCAGCAGAATACATGCACCAAAATGTTTATAGCAGCTACATCTACCGTAAAACCGGAAGTAACGTAAATATCTATCAAGAGATGAACAAATAGATAGACTGTGGTCTATTGATGCAATGGAATAATTCAACAGTAAAAAAGGGACAAATGACTGATGCATGGACTACAGAGATGAAGGTCACAAGAACATGCTGAACAGAAGAACCAGCCATAATGGGCCAGATTCCAGCCGCGTACTGTAGGATTGCGTGTCATCAAGTTTAAGCACAAGGAAAATAAATCAGCAGTTATGGCATCAGATTGAGTGCAGCGCATCTCCGAATTTTTTTTCCTCCATCCCTCCCTCTCCCACCCTAACAAGAAGACTTTTTAGACTTTTTTCCCCTAAAACACCTTCCCCATTTCATTTTAGCATCACAGGGATTTTCTATATCTGTTAATATACTGTGGCCTTTGGGTGGGACACAAACTATTATAAGAGCAAAGGGGTTTTTGCCTCCCTCTCCCAAGAACCAATCCTTATCGCCTTGGTTGGTGCCACCCCATTGAGAATGCATGGATTAGCTGTCCCTCTGGGAAGTTATTATCCAGGAAGGAGCATGAGAGAACCGTCTGGGGTGCTTGAAACAGTCTATGTTTTGATCTAAGTGGTGGTAACACAAATGCATACACATTTACCAATATCCAGTACGGATATGTTGAGTTGGCCTCTGAAGATTAATGTACTCTATTATATTTATGTTAAACGTCAATAAAAAAGTAAAACAGTGGTAACAAGGAGAAGGAATGAGGATTTAATGTTTCACCATCTTTCAACGGCACTCTCTCTGCTCCGTTTTCAGACTCTCCCATCATGATGGCAGGACAGAGCTGCGAGAACACATATCTTGGAAAGGCTAGCAGCCGGTGCAACAGAAAACAGAGGTCTTCCTTTCTTTCATAGTGAAAGCAGAGGTTCTGCACTGATTCTCCTTGATGCAGATTGGGTCATATACCCATTTCCTGAACCATTAACTTTGATCCAAAGGGGAGTCGAGGCTGATTGGCCAGCCCTGAGCCATATTGTCATTTGTAGAGCTAGAAGCAAAACCAACAGCCTCTAGATCGTGTGGATGTAGAGTCAGAGGAGTGCTCCTTTTCCCCCAGAAAAACAAGGATGTTCTTTCTGGAAGGGTAAGTGGACATTAAACAAAAAGAAAACCAATAGGAAGATAAAAGTCCGCAACTGCCCTCTCCTACAGTGTCAGAACCAACAGCAGACCTTCTCAGGGCATTGCCAGCAACCAGACTAATGTCATCTCTTCCTAGGACCTTAGGACCAGGTGGGAAAGCTCCAGCAGCAGGCAGGAATCGATTTAAACTCTCTCTTTCTCCATCTCCCTATCCCAAACCCCAGACTTTGGAAACAAAAATAAAAGCAACATTTGGGATCATGGATAAGCAAAGCTCAGAAAGGAGAAAAGAAGGTTGAACCAAAGAGTCAGTTCACACGGGTCTCAGTCACTGGATGACTGAACATCAGTTTCATCTTCTTAAAATCTGGGAAGTGCTCTGGGTCTTGTCTCACCCACAGAGGGTGAAGAAGAGGAAGACCTTATTCTGAGGGTGGCTTTGGAGAAAGTGGGAAGGGCTCTGGGCTCCAGGATCAGGGATGGTCCCCTCCCACTGCCACTCTGGATTCAACAATCCTATAACATGGTGACTGGTGTTTCCCTGTTAAATAAAAAGAACCACTGGATTATTATTGATTTTCTCTATACCTTTCCCTTAGCTGACAGGCAGATGTTGGGTAATCCTGGACATCTGTCTGCTGAAATATTCATTACAGAAAAGAAGAGGCTCACCAATAAAGATGTCTGGTCAACCCAAATTCTTGGGTGTTTATGCTCAGATACTGATGATGCCAGGATTTCACAGGAGAAAGTGGGCATGGAATTTCCAGGTCAAATGTCAAAGGTCACTGCAGCAAATGTAAAGATCCTTCTCTCCCATTAATTCTCCCTCTGCTCTCCCCTCTCCCATCCTGCCTTCTGGTGATATGCAGGAATGTGGGAGAAATCTAGGAGGACAGTGGGGAAGTTCAGCTGAGCAAGTGACTCTCGATGTCTTCCATGTCAGGCTTGAACCTGCACACTGGTGGGCTCTCTTAGTGAACACAACGGCCACTTCTTAGATCAGTTAGTTGCCAACTCTAGCTCAAGTTAGCCCAGAGCCCCCAAAGTGTTGCAATCACTTGAAAGATTGATCATACATTACAGGTATCTCTGGAGTTAAAAATCAAAAAGGACCAGATACAGTTGGGGTTTTTACAGTCATGTTTCCTTTACCTGCTCGTACAGTTTTACAAGGATAGGAAATTACCCTTAAATGGTAGTATCAAAGTAAGATCAGTGACTGAAGGGCAGCAAGTTAAAGACAGAAAGGGCCAGTCCCGACCTTGCTAGCTCTTTTTTCCCAGTGGAACCAGCCCACTCCTAGAGGAGATACCCCTGCTCTTGCCACCAGACAACATTACTGTCCTGAAGCTTGATTCACTGTCTCACACACACTGAAAGCCTACCCCTGGTGGCCTCCAGGGCAATAATCCTTGACCTTCTAACAGCAGTGGCTGCAGGAGGTTTTATGAAAGGAGTAAAATCCTATACCCCAGGATATGGAATGGAAGGTGAACGGAAGATGGTAATTTAACTGCAAGGCTTGGGTTTAATATAGAGATGAGTTTTCTTCCTCCACGAGCCTATCACTCCATGTACACTAATCTGTCTTCATTTCTAGCACAGAACCTGCTACAGACTTCTAAATTGCCATCAGGGACAGGAACTAAAGTGGAACATGAACCAGAAACTGGAATGAATATACTCATTTACTAAATCCCACAGTGAATCCAAATATTAACTTTCTAATTGAATTGAAAGTTTTTTAAAACCAGTGAACCAGCTCAAATTGAAACTGAACCTATATGTTTTCTAAAACTACTAAATGGAAAAAAACTACTAAAGAGGGGAAAAGGGGAATTTAAGAAGTCCCAGGGGTATCGACCCAAAAGAAATAAAAACAACTGCCCAGTTGTTTGCAGTTTGCAGGCAAATGTTCGCAAGCAGCATTATTCAGAATAGCCAAGGACTGGAAACCATTCAAATGCCCACCAACTGATGAGGGAATTAAAAAAAGGAGGGGAAAAGGTAGTATATGAATGCGATGGAATATTATTCAGTCATGAAAAGGAACAAAATACTGACACACGCTCTTCAGGGTCATGAAGTTAATCATATTATGTTAAATTAAAGCCAGATGCAAAGACCACATGGTAGATGGTCCCATTCATAGGAAATGTCCAGAAAAGGCAAATCCATAGAAAAAGAAAGTAGAATAGTGTTGGCTTAGGGCTGGAGGTGGGAAGAAACTGGCAAAAGGGACCTTTTCAGGCGGCGGAAATGTTCGAGAATTGAACTGTGGTCTTGGTTGCATGATTCTGTAAACTTACTAAAAATCAATTACTCACTCACTTCAAAAAGTCTCAAAACCAATGGGCACTGTTTCAAGTTTCTGATTCCTGCATCTGCTAATTTGCAAGCACTGCCTCTGGCACGGCTTCCTGCACTGGGGCCTGCCCATCAAGTCCAGGAGAAGCGTGGTGGAGAAGGAGTTTCTAACCATTTCCCCAGTGGTCACGTCTTCTGGTGAAACCGCATTTCCTCACAGTGCATTAAAGCACTGTTAGGCCAATCAGCATCTCTCAGGCTGGGTCCCAAGGATTGGCCCAAGGAGTTAGCATAGAGTCCAAACCCAGCCAGTTAGAATCTTGCCTATGATTTTTTGAAAGCATCTCATTTTCCTCTTAGCCCAAAGCTGGAAGATATGAGTTCAGAGCTACATGGTGTCCTTTTCCCCGCCTCATAACAAAACCTAAAGAAGAACAGACATGAAAACTAGCAAGCTAAACGCTGAGTGCATCCAACTCCAGGAAGCAAAACCAACCTCAAACCAGCTCCACCCCTGCTTTCTCTGAAATTCGGTTATGTTGGCCAACAAATCTCCGCCTCCCCACCCCCGGTCTATTCTTTGAGCTCCTGTGATTTGGGATTCTGTTGCTAGTAAATAAAACATCAGAGACAGAAACAGAACTCGAGGTGACCTCTCCTAGGGAAACTTCTGAGTCATCGCTTCCCACTAGAAACATATCTTCAACCCCAATACATTCAGGTGCCAATGTTTTGTTGTGTTGACCCCATGGTCAACTGGTCCTGCCAACGTCCAGAGGATAAATATTTTAGGCTCTCTGGGCCACTCAGACTCTATCACATCTACTCAACCCAGCCACAGAGGTGCAAAAATGCCATGGTTGATACACAAATGACTGTAACTGTGTTCTAATAAAACTTTATTTGCAAAGCAGCTGATGGGTCAAATTTGGCCCTTGAGCCATAGTTTGTCAACCCCTGCTATATAATATTCCTTCCTTCCTTCCTTCCTATCTGTTTAGCCCCAGGTTTCCAGAACTGAATTAATTACAACCCTTAATTCATGACATGCTGTCACCAGTCATTGCTGACACGTTTCTTGTATCTGAATTATTGATGGATTTTAAAAACATAATGAACCCTTGTGAACCCACTACCCAGCCAAGACCTGGAGCACTATTAAGAAAACTGACCTAGGTCTTGTGATCAATAGAGGCTTGGCTCTCCAGGCAGAGGGAACAGCATGGGTGAAGACAATAACATGAAGACACATAACTGACTGTTCTATTCAGAGCATGGCGTGGTGAAGGGCACACTGAAATATGGGAAGCAGTAGGAAAAGAGCCAGGAGAGGACATTTGGTCCAGGTAATAAAAGGTTGCCTAAACATTGCTATATATATATAGCAGGTGTACCCTATATATACATATGTACATATATGTATATATGTATATTTAAATTTTATTTAGATATTTATTTATTTAAATATTTATATAAATACTTTTTATATAATTATTTAAACATAGATATATGTATAAAATTCCTCAGAGAACTACTAAAAGGCCAGCCCACTCAACCAAAAAAAAAAAAAAATCCCTCAGTCTTAGTCCTTTCTTAGATTCTGGAATTTGAGAATTTGTATTAAGAGTCACCTTTAGGAAACTGGAAAAACTTAAAACTGTTCAGCTGTGGGGTAACTCATCCTTTAATTCTAACAGGAAGGGGTTAAGGTCCTCACTTGGGTAAGTTCTGAGTCGGGCACCACCGTAAGCATCCTGAAGGCTCCAGGAATGTTACGGAAACGTTGACCCAGATCAGGTCTGTGGGAGGCGAGCTGACCTGAGGATGCGGAACAAAGGGCAGGAAGCAACTGCACCCACTCTGTTGGGAGTGAGAAGACATTAAGGCATTTTTTGAACTCTGGTCTCCCCACCTGTGGTACTTGTTGGAGCAAACCGGCCACCCCAGAATGCTGGTTCTCGCTCTGTGCTCATAAGCTTGCACTTCCCTATTAGGCGTGACCTTGTGGATTGCATTGCCCAGTGAGCAGTGAGAAGGGACACGTGTCTCTTTCAGGCGGCAACCTCAAGAGTCCTGTGCAGTTCAACCATCTCTCTTCTTCCCGCCAACGTGACTATAAAAATTCTGTTGAGATGAAGTCACCATCAGCCCCAGAGACCACGAGAGCAAAACGATTCTTTTGACCTACCCTAGACATTCAGTTGAAGCCAGAAATAATCCTATTGTGGGGTTAATGCATGAGATGTGGTGTTTGGGGGTGTTTTTTCTTGGGATCAGGAATAATCTCGACCAAGGTCAACAAACTACCTCTGGCAGGCCGAACTTAGCCTACAACCTGTGGTGTACGTAGTTTTGTTGGAGCACAGCCACGCCCATTCACTGATACACTGACCGAGGCTGCTTGCACAAGCCAAGCAGCTGTGACAGCACCAGATGGTCCACAAAGCCTAAAAGATTCACTGTTTTGCCCTTTACAGAAAACCTTCACTGACCTAGACTCTTTGAGCAGAGAAGCTGAGCGGGAAGATCCCTCTGAGGAGCTTGTCTACACTCCCCAACCTCTTCTTCCTTCTCTTTTTGTTCTCCTGTCCTCAGGTGGGACATTGATTCTCTGAAGAAAGGATTTGCTGCTGTTAGTCACTTGTACCTTTAAAATTGTAGACCCCACTACAAAGGGCATTCATGAACTAGATGGAAGAATTACTTTAGGGGAAAAGTGGGGGTCCTTCCAGATGCCCCTGAAATTACATCATGCAGGTGACCACTTTCTTTAGCTCAGCGTGCAGGAGCAGTCCTGGGAATAACCAATAACAGATGTCTTTCCAAACCTCACCCGTCTGCCTCCAAAACAGATGACTTGGTTCTTTAACAGTTTCGTCGACCAAGCACAGAGCTCAGAACCAAGAAGTAAACCAAAAATATTTCAGGGCAGCCAAAAAACAAAACAAACAAACAAACAAAAAAACACTCACAAACCCAATATCCTAGAGTATACAAGGTACAAGGAATTTCCATCTATGTAACTGACGTTACACACAAGTCTCACTCCAGGATCTGGCTTCCAAGATCTTTACAAGAACCAGCTCGCACAAATTCCCTCCCCAACTCTACCCCTTGGTTTATCATTCTTTCATTTACTCAACAACAAAATTACCCAGTGACTCCTGTATTTTCAAATGCGACTTAACACGTGTAGAAGAATGTATACTCGAACACGTCCACACATGCGAGCCGGCTTCCACGGTTAATACTACCATGAGGGAGACTGAGCCCCGTGCCCAAGGAAATGATAATCCACCAGGAACCCGGATTGTCAACGCCCGAGCCTGACCCCAGGCAGATGAGGGGAAGAGCCTAGTTAGGTAGCAGGGTTTCCGTGGGAAAACAGAGTAGGAAAGGAGGCTGACTTAATGCTCAGAGCAGAACGTGGCAAGCGAGGACACTGGCACCGGTCAGAGGCGAAAGAGCAGACAGAATAATTCTGAAGTCCAGGCAGGGCAGATACAAGACCTCAACGGTGTTGGGGCATTTCCCTGGCCTGGACCGCCACACGCAGGGGCCTGCTCTGCACTCCTCCCCTCCACGCCTCACCTGCAGTCTGAGTGGCCTTTCTTTTTCTTTTCGGTAGACTCAATGCGGAACCAAAACAGGACTTGAACTCATGACGCTGAGATCAAGACCTGAGCTGAGATCAAGAGTCTGATGCTCAAACGACTGAGCCACCCCGGCACTCCTGAGCAGCCTTTGGAAAGTATAAATCTGATCACTCCTGTCCCTGCTTAAAAACCACAGTAATTTCCTACTGTGAGGATTTCAGGCCGGGCAGGGAGCCCTGGAGGTGGTGGCAGAGGGGGGTGGGGGGCACCTGTCTATAATCCAGCCCACATCACACGCCCCTCCCACCCCGGGCTCACTAGCCCAGCCATGGCCCTCCTTTAGCGGTCACTCCTCCATGCCCTGTTCCTCTAGCACTGGACCTTGAGGTCATTTGGTACAAGACCAGAGTTCCTTAGCCTTTATGAACCCAAAGATATCACCAGCAGTATAACACAGCTCAAGCGTTAATGTCTAGGGTCAGCCTCCGTGCCTTTTATTTTGAGGACAAAAAGCAAAGCCAGGCAGCAACAGGTGCTCCAAAAACTCCACATGCTCTACGTTGTGGTTAGGAAGAGCTTCACCTGGGAGGAAGATTTCTAACCAAAGCAGCTAAATTATTTTAAGTCCTGAGGCTTGCAAGAATAAGTGCCCATTGGAAAAACTGGGCTAACAAACACGAATCCCACAAGGCTTACACATTCATCCCATCTTCCTCTGAGGCTGGGTGACTTGCAAACTTGTTTGTGTTCATGAACGTCCCCATCACGCTTTTCCCCTCTCCCTGCTGCCCACACCCCAAATACTGCTGAGCAGAGAAGCTCTTTCAGTCCAGGAGGGAGAGTGTTGATTCAGGTGGGAAATGAATCGTGAGAACAGATGTTCTTGAAATCAAATCTCTGGTTTCATGCAAATATTGTCAGAAATAGACAATGAGAGAACCACAGAGGAAGTGCAATCGACACATAAACCTTGTTTCTAAAACAAATCTCTAAGCCACCCACAAGCCTGAAGTGAGCCTCCAGGCGTGTGATTCAGAGGCAGCCTGAGATGCAAGCAAAATACTCAACTGTCTAAATGACACTCTTTTAGGGAATCCAGGAAGTTATCCATCATCTCAGATAGCTAGACTATCCTAGGACCAAAGCACTAGAAATTTCACAATTAGAAAGTTACTCCTTTGGATATCTTTTCTCTAGTCCATTTCCCCCTTTTTATTTATTTGTTTTTATTGACCTATAATGTAATATTTGTTTCAGGGGTACAGGTCTGTGAATCATCAGTCTTATACAATTCACAGCACTCACCATAGCACATACCCTCCCCCATGTCCATAATCCAGCCACCCTATTCCTCCCCTCCCCCCAGCAACTCTCAAGTTTGTTTCCTGAGAATAGGAGTCTCTTATGGTTTGTCTACCTCCATGGTCCCATCTTGTTTTATTTTTTCCCTCCCTTCCCCCCACAACCCCCTGCTGTGCCTCTCTCAAATTCCTCATATCACAGAGATCATATGATAATTGTCTTTCTATGATTGACTTATTTTGCTTAGCATAATACCCTCTAGTTCCATCCATGTCATTGCAAATGGCAAGACTTCATGTCTTTTTGCTTGCTGCATAGTATTCCATCGTGTGTGTGTGTGTGTGTGTGTGTGTGTGTGTGTGACATCTTCTTTATCCATTCATCTGCTGATGGACATCTAGGCTCTTTCCATAGTTTGGCTATTGTGGACATTGCTGCTATAAACATTCAGGTACACGTGCCCCTTCGGATCACGACATTTGTATCTTTAGAGTAAATACCCAGTAGTGCGTTTTTTTTTTTAAGATTTTATTTATTTATTTGACAGAGAGAAATCACAAGAGAGGCAGGCAGAGAGAGAGGAAGGGAAGCAGGCTCTCTGCTGAGTCCCGATGTGGGACTCGATCCCAGGACCCTGAGATCATGACCTGAGCTGAAGGCAGCGGCTTAACCCACTGAGCCACCCAGGCGCCCAGTAGTGCGTTTTTAAAAGATGGCAGAGGTTGGAATTGGGGGGAGAAGTTGTCATTCTTGAGCAAGTAAAACACTAAACTCATATCATAGGAAGTGTTAAATAACAGTAGTAATAATGGTTTAGGTTGACACAGCACGTTATAGCTTTCAAATTCCCTGAGGAGAAGGTAGAATCTTTATCCACATTTTACAGATAAGAAAACTGAAATTCAAAGAAGCACCTGACTTGTTCAAAAACACAAAACAAGAAGCACAAAGAGCAGAATTGGGTCTCCTGACTCCTAACAAAGCGCTTTTGCAGAGAGGGCAGCAGAGGCAGAAGCAAAGGGGCATGGGCGGGGAAGTAGGTCTTCAGCTCACAAAATGATGTCTGTCAACATGCCTTTGATCTACAGAAAAGATTTCATTGCAGATGAAGTACGTTGCACACGGTCACATCAAGCCCCTCACACACCCACCTCTAGCCCTTTCAAGCCGATTACATCTGCAAAGCCCCATCTCTGCAGAAGCAGGGGCACTAAGGGACCACTAGGCACCAGGTCTTCAGGACCCAGTGGTGAGCAGGGCAATGAGCCCAGCAAGGGAAAGGAGAAGGAGCAGAGGGGAGGCATGCACATGCACATTTCCCCAGGGCTGGAAGACCCATGGGGCTTCCTCTCCGCCAGGTCCATTTACCTCATGTGAATGCTCACAACCACTCTATGCGTAAATATCCGTTAATTCCCCTACTAAAAAGGAGAAACTGAGACTCAGATCAAAGTGACCTGCCTGAAACTATACAGGGTGTGAGCAATATGGAGCCCAGGCCTTGGGCTTTCCATACTCGGCCTCAGCCAGAAATATTTGTATCCCAAGAAACCAAGAGGATGCGCTATTCCACACCTCCAAGGCACAAGTCAAGTCTTTTACAAAAACTGTAAAAGAAAGATGAAAGGAAAAAATGATAGTAAGTATGGGCTGAGCATGAACCTGCACCTGATTCATTTCTTCGGAGACAAACAGCCACAGAGGCCACTTGGTCACCTCTCAGCATTCATCATCTCTGTAGTGGAAACACACAGTTTCTGCCATCCACTGGGACTGGGGAGCTTGAGAACGAGCAGAGGATGAGCCTAACATGCATACCCCCCTTGCTTGCCATCTGTGGACAGTATCTCAGTGTTCTGTATATATACACCGAGCCGGCCTGTTCCCATCACTGCAGAAACAGCACATATCAAGCTCTCCCAGGGTCCTGGGGCAGCCCCACTCTTAGCCTTAAGCTAACACAAGAAGCACTCAACCCAGACCTCTCCACAAAGAAATCACCTTCACAAACGTTCCTCGAGAATCCTGCTTCCAAACAAAAATGAAGTTCGCGCAAAAACAAACACACAAATATTTACAGCAAATATTTAACAATGAAAAAATACAAGCAATCCAGTATTCTCAACTAGTAAGTAGAAAAACAGTCCTTATCACATCCTTACCAGAGAATACTACTCAGCAGGAAAAAGGAATGAACTAGTGAAATGTACAACCCAGATGAATTTCGGATGCATTACATTCAAAGAAGATACACTTAAAAAATAAAAAAACAATTGTACAGAAATCTTCAGAGATGGATTGCATCTGGAAAAACAGAGGCTTAGAGAGATTAAACATTCTTTGGAGAGTCAGGGCTCAACCTCCAGGGTGCCCAGCTGCAGGGCTTACAGCAGACGAGAAGAGGCACTATGCAAAAATCAGGCAAAGATTCAGGGAGAACAAGGCCCTTTTGCCTTTTCCACCCTGGGCAACCCCAGAGCAGAAGCAGGTGAATGAAGCAAGCAGAAGTTCACAACAGCTATGCAAGGCGGTTCTCTGCCCCATTAATACAATCCATATTGATCTAGCGACAAGCTCAGAACTAGAACGCTGCCTTGATTACTAACTGACTCATCACGGTCAGTAACTAATACCAAGAAAATCTGCTGAGCAAATAGATTTCATTTTCCATCTTAGGGTGACTGAAGCTATTTTTATTCAGGGTCCTTTGAATTCAAAGGCAACCATAAAAAATAGAGGAATAAAAAGGCCCTCTTATTACAATTCATTTTTTTTAAATGTATCAGAAATTATGAGAAGTAATTCAACTATTTCAGCTCAAATGAGGCTAAGCTGGACCTTGGCTGCAGCCCCAGGTCCAAGATACCTGCTGTCCTTAATCTGTTTTTTAAAGATCTCCTTTAAAAAAGAAACTTTGTTCTTGGCATCATTAGTCGGTGCCAGTCTCTTGACCTGGCTGCAGCCCAGCTCTTTCCAAGCACTAGGCCATCAAACGGAAATTGGCACTAATCGTGGTTTGTTTGTTTTTTTCTGGATGCAACCATAATCAGTCCAGCCCAGTTTACACCAAGCAAGCATCTTTCGTGGGTTGGTGCTGAGCTGGGGGTGGAGGATAGGGAGTAAGGAGGGAGAGGACTACAAATTCTCAAGAAACTTGTAGACATATTACCTCGTGCATGGAAGACCTTTCTCCAAAGAGAAAATGAGGAGAGAGAATATAAATCCAGAGCTAACATTCCACATTCAGGTCTAAATATTGGGTTTCAAACCAATGGTCCTCAAGCTTTATCACACTTCAGCCACTCTCGGGGTGATGGTTAAAAATGCAGACTCTTGAGCACAGCTCACAGAAGTTCTTCTGTATCTGTGAGTCCGGAGTGGACCTCAAGAGCCTACCCTTTTAACAAGTCTCCTCCAGGTCTGGTAATTCCGATGCTAATGGTCCCAGACCACACATTGTGGCCTTCCACTGACTAGTGTTTTTGCCAGCAAGGGGACCGCTGCCAAGAAGGATCAGGAAAGGCCATGCAAAGAGGCCGAGCATCCTCAGGGTAAGCTAGAAGTATCTCTCTCATAAAACAAAATAAAACAAAATGGAGGAACGGACCGAAAGAAAATGAGTCAACACCCTCTTCTTTCTTATCTCCATTGATTCCAAACATACAAATCTCTGGTCTCATCCCTTTGATGCAGATGTCCTGTGATATGGGAAAGGTCAGTGTCTGGGCCGGCAGCTAAGAAAATATTTGGACTAGGAACATGATGGCCAACAGGGAGACCAAGCAGGAGCCCGGAGGGCAGGGCTGCGGTTAGCTGATGCCCATGGGTGATGGGTGGAGCGGCCCTTGGGTTTTGGCTGAGTGAGGGAAGTCCCCAGGAGGCCCATGTAACTGTGGGAACCGCCAGGGAAGTTCTCCACAGGCTCTGGGAGAGGCAAAGGAGGTTACAGGGACACCGGAAAGGCTCCTGAGGACGCCAGCAGCCATCTTCTCTGCTGGACCAACTCAGTGGATCTCACAGCTCCCTCTGTCACCTAGAGGCTTCTTGACAACTGACTCGTGAGAGCTGGCAGAAAAATGGCTCCTCTGGGAGAGTCGCCCTAACAGATCTCCACAGGAAGCGAAGCAGGGACAAATGAAGGCAAAAATCCCTTGGACAGTTGAAATCCAAAGAAGAGTGACAACCTGGTAGTTTCTGTCCAGGCAAAAGAGGTTCAGGCACATGGGGTTTCACCTGTGAATATTTCTGCAGCATTGTGGTTTCAGGCTATGTGAATTACCAGTTAAAAATGAGTGATAATAACATGTATAATAAAGCTTACCACGGACTGTCACGAAGTCAACCCCCATGCATCAGCAGGTCTCAGTCTGGCTGCATGAATATCCTATCAGATGCATTTTTCACTCTGGAAACAAAACAAATGAGCAAACAAAATATTGAGGTTTTGTTGGTTCAGCGAACTACCTAAAGACTAATTCCCTGTTTCCATCCTTTCTTCTCTCTGGTCTTTTTCCCACATAGTAAACAACGTGCTATTCCCCAAAAGCAAGCACGAGGCCACAGTCCATGCTGAATACAATCCTTCAGGGACTTCCACTGTTTGGGTGCAAAAGCAGGGGCCATGATGTAGTCTACAAAATACCACCCAATACAGCCCCCATCGCCCCTGCCCCCTGCTCTCGGCTCCCCCTCCACTAGCCTTCCTTCAGACTTTGCAATCTACCAGCTTCGTACAGCCTTCAGGCACTTGAACTTGCTGCTCCTTCTCCCTGGAATACTTGCAAATGTCCTTTCTTCTACTTAATACACCAACGCCCGTGTCCATGTTTGACTTCCTTGGCACCCCCTACCTGATCTGGTTCCTGTGGTCTGATCTCACAGCACCTTGTGCTTCTGTCTTGTCTTTCTTGCCCCATTTCATGAATTGCAAAAGGAGCTGTTTCAGATCTGCTTTCCCTGTTACAGCATGACTGCCATGAAGCCGGGGTCCTCGTTGGTTTTGTTCGCTATTATAGTCCTAGCTCAGTGCCTCGCAGATGATAAGCCCTCAAGATTTTTTGGAAGAATGAATGGATGGGTGAATAAATGAATGGGAGAAACTAAGGCAAGATAACCTTGAGTTTAGGAACCGCTCTAAAATTATAGCCAAGACCAATCACCAAAGCTTTTAGTCTCAAGAATCCATGTCACTCTGTCCTCATGGGTCCTTGTTGAATCCTCGGAGGAGCTTCTAAGAGGCAGGAATTAATGAGTCCAAACCATGAAAACCGAAAGCACCTCACTTGCACGTGGAGAACCAGACTCCTAAAAATCTCATAACATAGATGTTTTCTGTAACCGAACAAAATAAATATATAAACATCTTGTCAAAATTATAAGAGAAGATCTTGAAACCTTCCTAATAATGAAGTGATAATAAAGAGAAAGTAATTATCCATTCAGGATATGTAAAACCTCGCCGATAGGCTCTTTGGCATACAGCTGTTATCACTGGATTTTAATAAACATGAAAAAAATGTATGAGAGTATTCTTTTTTTTTTTTTAAAGATTTTATTTATTTGACAGAGAGAGATCAGAAATAGGCAGAGAGGCAGGCAGAGAGAGAGGAGGAAGCAGGCTCCCTGCTGAGCAAAGAGCCTGACACGGGGCTCGATCCCAGAACCCTGAGATCATGACCTGAGCCAAAGGCAGAGGCTTAACCCACTGAGCCACACAGGTGCCCCTGTATGAGAGTATTCTGAAATTCACCCCAGGCTTTGTCTCACAGTTTCCATCCCCCCATTTCCCATCTATACACCAAGGAGAGCTCCATGAATATAAGATTAAGAATTGGCCCAAGACTGAGATGGGGAAGGGTGAAGAGAGGACCAGACAGCACTTCGGCTACTTCGGTCATTATTTTTAATCAAGTTTCCTGAGGCGCTTTACTTAAAATTCACCATTTTAAATGTATAGTTTGAGGAGTTTGGATGGTTATCTGGAGTTGTGAAACCAGCACCATAACTGAATGATCCTTTCCCCATAAGAAGCTCTTTCAGAACCAGCCAATCCTCTCTGGCACCCCAGGCCCTAGGTCACCGCTGATCTGCTTTTCATTGCTCTAGTTTTGCCCTTGATAGATATTCATATAAATGGAATCATAAAATACGTCATCTTTTTCTTTTCCTGGATTTTTTCACTTATAATTATACTTCTAAGAAACGTTTATGCTGTTGACTATATAAGTAGTTTGTTCTATTTTAATGCTAAATAGTATTTTACTATGTGGATATAGCACAATCTATATATCTATTCACCCACTGATGTATATGTTGGTTTTTTAGCTTTTTTGTGATTATGCATAAAGCTGCTATGAGCATCTGAGTAAGTTTTTGTGTGAACATATGTTGTTATTTCTTGGGTAAATACAGAGGCATAAGATTGTCAGATCATATGATAAATGGGTATGTTTAACTATAAAAAAAGCTACCAAACCCTTTCCCAAGGTGGCTGTACCATTTTGTAAAAACATCATCAATATATGAAAGTTCCATTTGTTCCAAAGGACAGCCAACATATGGTATTGTCAGTCTTTTAAAGTGGTAGACTTCCTGGAGAGTGTGACTTCCTGGAGAATGTAGAGGAATGCTTCATCACGGATGTATCTTGCTTTTCCCCAATAACTAATAGTGTTGAACAACTTTCCATGTACTTACTGGACTTTCATATATAGTCTTTGGAGGAAATGTCTGTTCACATATTTCTTCCATTATAATAAAGCTTTTTTTCTTTTTATTATTGAGTTGTAAAAGTTCTTTATATATTCCAGAGGTATGTTTGGCAAATGCTTCCTCTCAGTCTGTGGCTTGAATTTTCATTTTTTTTAAAGAGTTTTCTAAAAAATTTTTGCGTTTTCAGTTGCTGATATCAAATTTATCACTGCAGCTCATGTTTTTTATAGCACATGTAGGAAATCTTTGCCTAATCCAAAGCAATGAAGACTTCCTTCTTAAAATTTTCTGATTTTTAACTTTCACTATTATATTTATAATGTAGTTTGTCTTCAAGTTTGTATATGATGGAGATAAGGGCGGATGCTCTTTTCTTCCATACAAATAGCCAATTATGTCTGCACCATTTGTTAAAAGACTGTTCTTCCCTTATTGAATATATTTTGGCACCTCTGGTTTATTATTGGGGGTCGATTACTGGGCTCTCCTCTGGTTGATCTGTATGTCTACCTACCTGCTAATTTCCCACTAACTTGATTACTATAGCTTAACGTAAGTCTTACAATCTGGTAATGTGCATCTTGCAACTTTGTTATTTTTAAAATTATTTGGTCTATTCTATGTTCTTTGAGTTTCCATTTATTTTAAAGTCAGCCCGTTCATTTCTACATTTTAAAAATCCTGCTGAGGGGCGCCTGGGTGGCTCAGTGGGTTAAAGCCTCTGCCTTCAGCTCAGGTCATGATCCCAGGGTTCTGGGATCGAGCCCCGCATCGGGCTCTCTGCTCAGCAGGGAGCCTGCTTCCTCCTCTCTCTCTGCCTACTTGTGATCTCTGTCTGTCAAATAAATAAATAAATAAAAATTTAAAAAAAAATAAAAATAAAAATCCTGCTGAAATTTGGATCATGACTATATTGAGTCTGTAAATCAATTTAGTAAAGATGACATCTTAACAATATTGGCGTTTCTGGTGCACAAATATGGTACATCTTTGTTTCTTTATGTCATCTTTAATTTTTGTCAGTAATAGTTTATAGTTGTCAGCAAACAGCTTTTATGCTTTTTTAAAAAAATTTTTCTCTAAGTATCTCAGGTTTCTGATGATTTGCAAATTTTGCCATTTTTAAATTTTAATATCCAGCTGTTCATTGTTAGAATATATAAATAGAGGTGATTTTTTATATTGACTTTGTATCTGTGACTTTGCTAAACTCACTGACTAGTTCTGGTAGTTTTTTTTTTTTTCTTCTTTTTTTTTTTCCTGGCAGACTCCTTTGATTTTCTACACAGACAACTATGAAGGGAAAAAGTAGTTTTACTTTTCCTTTCCACTATGCATGACTTCAGTCTTCTGTCTTGATTTGTGTTACTGAGTAGGACCTCTAACACAATGCTGTGTGATGGCGCAGATAGAACATCCTTTATCACACTTCAGTAGCGAGGCTAAATTAGCCCTTAAGACTGCTCAGATCTACCTTAAGAAAGCTTAAAAGCAAACCTTGTAAACACCAAATTGATCCACAGGTAACTTACCAAATAACTTACCAACCTACCAGAATAAATTCCAACACTCAATAGCTTTTAATTTAGGGCTGACATGCTATCTCCCAGACACTCATTTATGGGACAAGCATGTATGGTTGGACGCTTACATCAGGTATGAACTACTGTTTGCCCTACCCTGCTCCACCCCATATTTTGAGCCAGTCCTTAAGTCCTTTCCATTTTGTTCTGGAAGGTTCTTTTGGTTTGGTTTTGTTTTCCTGAGAGGAGGGTATACGATGCTGGAAGTCAATTGCTATCATCTTTTGTAAAACTCACTGAAAGAGTGGGTTCTATCGTTTGTAAAATCTATGGAAGACTGAGAAGTAGGCAGAGGACAGGGATCCCAAGAGCAGCAGGGCCCATCATGCTGCTCCCCTGTGGGCTTCGCAAGCCCTCTGAGGGTCACATAGCTATGTGACCGGTACACGGAGACGGGCCCCAAGGGCCCAGGTTGTCAGCATTAGCGCAGGATCCTGTGCCTGGATCTGGCCTGGAAGTTGAAAGCTTTGGGCCTGCAGGAACCAGGCAACCTGGGGCAATAAGGAAATCAACCATGAACTGGCTGTGATTGGAGGCTCCTCCCTTATCTTCTAGATTCTTATACGTCCCCAAGAAGGGTCAGGAATTGAAATAACGAATAAGGGTCGACTGCCAGCTTGGGTGGAGAGGAGAATTCAGTGGAAGATTTGCTGTGAAGTTGCTTTAGAGGAAAAAGTCTTAAATGCCATAGTTTCAGACATCTCATTTCATGACCTGTGATATGTACCCATTATATAGGTCTTAAAGACCTGTGGGTGAACATGTTGGGCTCAAAATCAATTTTTGCATTGTGCAGAGATAGGTTGTAGTACTTTCTCAGACATTCACTAGCCTTATGCAGGCACAGTATTTTGGTATGAATGTATATGTATGCCTTTGACCTAATGTAGGCATCCAGAGAGTGACTGCACATTACGTACAGCCAGTGTGGATAACTCCCAAGAACAATACCTGAAAGGTTGTCTTTGGAACTTTATAGGAAGAAATAAGAATTCGTTGTAAAGAACTGTGCCCACACATCTAGAAGCATCACATGCCTTTGATATCTTTCAACGAAGGCCCTCTTCTGTACTAGCAGGGCTGGTAGGTCTAGAACCCTCCTCTTTGAACAAGCATTAGGATACTTTCTGTGCTGAGCTGTCTGAAAAGCTACTATACAGTATTCAGAGGCCATTCCTTTCTGGGAGATATTTCCTGTCCTCTCAAACCTCTTCCTCCAGATCTGGCTTAGTTGGGATATCTTGGATGGAAAGATACTCTTCCTGCTTCTCTAGTATATTAGGATTCTTTTGGTCACAGGTAACATAAATTCAATTTAATTAGCAAAAGGGGGATTGGTGGTCTCGAGGAGTCCAAGGCCAGAGTGAACTAGAAGAGGGAAGGACAGGGATGTCACCAGAACCTAAGGCAGTCCAAACTTGGACTCAGAATCTCCATGACACTCTCCATTCTGTTCTCTCTGTGCCACCTCGTTCTCTGACCCTCAGACCAGACCAGCTGCTTGCACATAATGGAACACATGGCAGCCAACAGCATCCAGGCCTTTTACCATATCATTTCAGCTACCAGAGTACTGCTATGTTGATCTTTCAGATCTAAACACCGAAAATTGCAAGAAAGTACCTTTTGGCTCTACTGTAGGTTTGATGGCAGAATGATGGGGTATACAGGGGTGAGAGGAGTGGGAGTCAGAGGAAGTGAGCTCCAAGAGCACTGGCAGGTGAAACCATAGTGTCTCCTCATAGGGCCTCTGCAATAACATTTTGGTTCCATGTTAAGTAAATAGCAAATCCATGCAGTGCCCATGGATGGACTACCCACAAAGACACACCGACACACAGGAAACAAAGGCAGCAAATAGCATCAAGTCACAAGTTCCTAAAACTTTAAACCATTTCCTTAAGACCAATGAGGCCAGAGGCCAACATTATTCAGGAAGCTTCTAAGAAGACACAGGCCTCAGTTTCCATTTCTGCCACACAAGGGAGTTGACCTCAGAGGTCCCTTCATTTCTAGCCTTCTATCGCTGTCACAAAATCTCACCCTTGGGGAAGTAGGCCAGATCCAGATTACCATTCTCATTCCAAAATGGACAACTTCTGAAATCTCACATTGGGGCCTTTAGTAGAGGAATGACACATTTCTGGGGGCTACCTCCATCCGGGAATCACCTAATGGGGGGAAACAAACCTCTTCTAATTAAACAGCTCTTCGGCAAATTCATTTACATATGATTTGAACTTTTTGATAAAAACAGATGAATTCTCTCTCTCTTCTGGGATCACAACATTTCGCTGCTATCAGAACACCAGAGGAGAGGTGGGATTCATCCCTGGGTTGCAAGGTTGGTTCAACATTCGCAAATCAATCAATGTGATAGAACAAATCAGTAAGAGAAGAGAGAAGAACCACATGGTCCTCTCAATTGATGCAGAAAAAGCATTTGACAAAATCCAGCATCCGTTCCTGATGAAAACGCTTCAAAGGATAGGGATAGAGGGAACATTCCTGAACTTCATAAAATCTATCTATGAAAGACCCACAGCAAATATCATCCTCAATGGGAAAAAGCTTGCAGCCTTCCCGTTGAGATCAGGAACACGACAAGGATGCCCACTCTCATCACTCTTGTTCAACATAGTATTAGAAGTTCTAGCAACAGCAATCAGACAACAAAGAGAAATAAAAGGTATCCAAATTGGCAAGGAAGAAGTCAAACTCTCTCTCTTTGCAGATGACATGATTCTTTATATGGAAAACCCCAAAGACTCCACCCCCACACTACTAGAACTCATACAGCAATTCAGTAACGTGGCAGGATACAAAGTCAATGTACAGAAATCAGTGGCTTTCTTATACACTAACAATGAAAATACAGAAAGGGAAATTAGAGAATCGATTCCATTTACTATAGCACCAAGAACCATAAGATACCTGGGAATAAACCTAACCAAAGAGGTAAAGGACCTGTATTCAAGGAACTACAGAACACTCATGAAAGAAATTGAAGAAGACACAAAAAGATGGAAGACCGTTCCATGCTCTTGGATTGGAAGAATAAACATTGTTAAAATGTCTATACTGCCTAGAGCAATCTATACTTTTAATGCCATTCCGATCAAAATTCCACCGGCATTTTTCAAAGAGCTGGAGCAAATAATCCTAAAATTTGTATGGAGCCAGAAGAGACCCCGAATTGCCAAGGAAATGTTGAAAAACAAAAACAAAACTGGCGGCATCACGTTACCCGATTTCAAGCTTTACTACAAAGCTGTGATCACCAAGACAGCGTGGTACTGGCATGAAAACAGACACATAGACCAGTGGAACAGAGTGGAGAGCCCAGATATGGACCCTCAACTCTATGGTGAAATAATCTTCAACAAAACAGGAAAAAATATTCAATGGAAAAAAGACAGTCTCTTCAATAAATGGTGCTGGGAAAACTGGACAGCGATATGTAGAAGAATGAAACTCGACCATTCTCTTACACCGTACACAAAGATAAACTCGAAATGGATAAAAGACCTCAACATGAGACAGGAATCTATCAGAATCCTAGAGGAGAACATAAGCAGTAACCTCTTCGATATCAGCCACAGCAACTTCTTTCAAGATATGTCTCCAAAGGCAAAGGAAACAAAAGCAAAAATGAACTTTTGGGACTTCATCAAGATCAAAAGTTTCTGCACAGCAAAGGAAACAGTCAACAAAACAAAGAGGCAACCCACGGAATGGGAGAAGATATTTGCAAATGACAGTACAGACAAAAGGTTGATATCCAGGATCTATAAAGAACTCCTCAAACTCAACACACACAAAACAGATAATCATATCAAAAAATGGGCAGAAGATATGAACAGACACTTCTCCAGCGAAGACATACAAATGGCTATCAGACACATGAAAAAATGTTCGTCATCACTAGCCATCAGGGAGATTCAAATTAAAACCACATTGAGATACCACCTGACACCAGTTAGAATGGCCAAAATTAGCAAGACAGGAAACAACGTGTGTTGGAGAGGATGTGGAGAAAGGGGAACCCTCTTCCACTGTTGGTGGGAATGCAAGTTAGTGCAGCCACTTTGGAGAACAGTGTGGAGATTCCTGAAGAAATTAAGAATAGAGCTTCCCTATGACCCTGCAATTGCACTGCTGGGTATTTACCCCAAAGATACAGATGTAGTGAAAAGAAGGGCCATCTGTACCCCAATGTTTATTGCAGCAATGGCTACGGTCGCCAAACTGTGGAAAGAACCAAGATGCCCTTCAACGGATGAATGGATAAGGAAGAGGTGGTCCATATGCCTCCATCAGAAAGGATGAATACCCAACTTTTGTAGCAACATGGACGGGACTGGAAGAAATTATGCTGAGTGAAATAAGTCAAGCAGAGAGCATCAAGTATCATATAGTCTCACTTATTTGTGGAGCATAACAAATAACATGGAGGACATGGGGAGATGGAGAGGAGAGGGAGTTGAGGGAAACTGGAAGGGGAGATGAATCATGAGAGACTATGGACTCTGAAAAACAACCAGAGGGTTTTGAAGGGGCGGGGGTGTGGGAGGTTGAGGAACCAGGTGGTGGGTAATAGGGAGGGCACGTACTGCATGGAGCACTGGGTGTGATGCCAAAACAATGAACACTGTTACGCTGTAAATAAACAAATAAAAAAAATATATTCAAGAGAAAAAAAAAAAAAAGAACACCAGAGGAGGACAAAAGGACAGGAATGGGATTCCTCGAATTCTATTCACATGTAGTGAACCCAAAGAACACAGAAGTGAGGGCATCAAGACAAGGCGGACAAAGTGAGTGAGCAGTTCAAAGGTCAGACAGGGAAGACTCAAGTCCACCTTCTCAAAGTCACAGAGTAGACCAGAAGCCGACCATCACTCACTAGCTAATCTCTTGATAATCATGCTATTCTCGTTTATACCAGTCACTTTGGCATTGGAATTATAGTAGGTTACTCTGGTCTTGTTCCAGAATTTCTTTTCAAAATGATACAAATCACTGGAATAACCAGAACCATTTGAACTGAATCTCAAGTTCAAAGGTCAAGTTCAAATTTAGGCCACCGGTGATCTTCTAGAAGTCTGAATGCTCTAGCTTTCAGGACACCAGTTAGCATTCACTGAGCTCATATCCTGTGCTAGACACAATGATATATGCTTTACAGACTCAAGTGCTCTGTATTCTTCTCAACAACCCAGTGAGAAGCGTCACTATTACAATGATCACAAAGCCGTACGGTGGCATCAGACCTCCTAGCCTCAGATAGTGGCCCCACTACCGTCAAGCCCTGCTACATTAGATAAGTTAGTGAGCTGCTTTGTGCGTTGGTTTTCCCTTTGATAAAATAGGGGTGGACACAATCACACCTACTTTAGGGTTGTTGGGAGAATTATTAAGTTAATAAATATAAAGAGTTTCAAGCACAGTCTGACACTTGGTAAACTGCCCCATAAATGTGAGCCACTATTAGAGCTCCTTGCTATATATCAGACAAAAGAAAGGCTAAAGATTTTGCCCAAGGTCATTGAGCCAGTAAACAGCAGAGTGGGAACTCAAATTCACCCATGCTCCACAGTCCCTTGGCCATGCTTAATGTAAATGGACACTATACAAAAGCTATATTTATTATTACTATTTTATCCGGTATTCAGGGCAACCTTGGAAATGCATGTGCTTTTGTGGGGGTTCCACTATTTTATCGGTAGGCCAGTTTTTTTTCTTCATTAATGATTAGCATGGCTAGGAATTCTTTCCAAGTGGTCTGGAATGGATATTCCCATTTGAACTAAGGAGACGTGTTTCTCTAGGAAGCCAGATACTGGGCATAGATGTCTGCCATTCTTAACGGATTACTGAAGAGAAGCAGCTTCTCTGGGTTCAATTCCATTTATGTCTGAGTAGATAAATTCAGAATTTGAGATGCTATTGAAAGGGAAGAAAAGGATGCTCAACTCAGAGAAGAACTGAGGTAAAATAAATGTTCTGTTGAGCAAGTGATTGAAGTCAGTGCAAAGTATAATACAAAACAAAGGAAGGCTACTGCTTCCTCCAGCTCCAAAAAATAATAATAATAATAATAATAATAATAAAGGGAAATTGATAGAGCCAAAGGAGGAAAGCAAATTTGCTGGAGGGATGGGAAGAGCTGGGTCAGTCCTGGTTTTGTTGAATCTTAAATGAAGCAAATAAACAAATAACACACCCTCCCCCTCAAAATTATATTCTCCTCCCAGGGAATTTTTCCTCTGTATCTCTATTTCCTGGCAAGTGAAACAAGAGGCAAGAATCTGAAATGCCCTCTAGGGGATAGCTCCACCTCGTTTTTTAATAGAAATTTGCCGAAGGCGTCTGTGTAAAGTTGTCCTGTAACACAACTACCCGGCCTAAGACTGGGGTTACAAGTTTGTATGGCTTCATTTCACCGTCCAAAGCCATCTGCGTGGCTAACTTGTCACTGTCGTCCTCTTTGTGTGAGTTAATCTCATGTCTCATTAGGCGCCTCCTGCCTCTGCCACTCAGAGTACGAATCCACACAGCAGGGCTGGGCTCCGCGAAAAAGGCCACGTGGGTCTAGATGACACTCCTTGCGAACTTAGCAGGCCTTTCCCCAGAACGTGGGGTTGCCTCCTCCCCAAAGCACTTCCTTATTAACCCCACCCCACCCCCAATCCACATCACACGCTCCTCCTCATCTCCCTCAGCCCATACACACTGAGGGTGACGGAAAACCAGAGTAGACGTTCCCCAGGCAGGCAGATGTGGCCACACGTCTCCCATTTTAACAATTAAAAATTTGATCCCCCATCTGTCTTATCAGCAGGAGATGATGTGTATGTGTCTTTCTCCCTCAACACGTACGCCCTTGGAGTTTACACAGCTCAAACATGATCTTTCCAGTGTCTCTAGCTAACCAAAGGAGACGGCTCAAGACTTCTTGAGCCACCACGGTTATAGCTCCTTCTTGCCACCAGGTGTCACTGTTGGGAATCAGACCCCTGCAGTCTGGTGCTGGTCGAAGACCTCTAAGATTCCTCCCTGGGGTAGACATTCCCTCACAGGCGGCTGTGGTTCTTTGAGGGAGGAGAAAGCCCTCCCTCACTGCTGAACCTGGCCAAGGTCCTCGTGCTTGGACTCCCAGGCTTTCAGCTCTTACTGTCAGTTCTGCCAATTCCCACAGAGAGAATGGAGCAGCCCAAATTGGAGTCGGAACTGAGCCAAGGCAATTAAGACAATTACCTTACTCCCAGTTTGGGGCACAGCACAGTTACCTGGTGAAAGTCATGAGCACGGCGGTGGGGGGGCAGGGGGATTAGGAGGCACCATTAGGGACAAATGCTGTAGTCTTCACGAGCATGAGAACAAACCATCACACATCATGCAAGACCATGTAGAAGGGGGAGTTCTAGATATCCGCATGGGATTCCTTATATTTAGTCAATCCAGCCCTGAGTATTAATATTAACTTGCATGAGACTTTAAATGCTAAAAATAAAACATTCATAACTTTTTCCATTTATTTATCCTACTTACTTCTAAAAATGGTTTGAAGACCTCCATTTAAAAAACCCTCAAATACAATAAAATTAAAATAAGAACTAAGTAATAATGGCAAGTAAGGGAATAACTGCTTTAGAAATCCTAGAGTATGGAAGGTCTTGCAATTGAGCTCCAAATTAGTCTTGAGCTTCCTGGAAGCCAAGGCAAAGAGGGAAACCGAATGGTTTACATATTTCTTACTGCCTCATAAAAGGACGAATCCCAGTTCATCATGACAAATATTTCTCTACCTCTAAGAGCTGAGAATGTGAATCTGATAATAACAAATTGTTTCATTAAAAATAAGTATTTGAAAACTTCCATTTTTTAAATGATTTTATTTAGGTATTTGAGAGAGAGTGAGTGCATTTGAGTTGGGAGGTGGAGTGCAGAGGGAGAGGGAGAAGCAGGTTCCCAGCTAAGCTGAGAGCTGGACATCGGGCTTGATCCCAGGACCCTGAGATCATGACCTAAGCTGAAGGCAGAGCCACCTAAGTGCCCATGAAATATTTTAAGAGACAGAACATGAGGTTTTAGACGGGATGACCATATTATTTGTTACTGAAACCAGCACACTTTTAACAGTGAAAGAGCACACTATAGACAATGATGTTGGGATAATTACATTTGTTAGAACTGTTCTGTGAAAATTGAGGTATATGTTCATCTGACTCTAAGACATGTGATAGTATATTAACTTCAGGTTAATGCAATTGCGTTTAACACAATGTGCTATTTCTTTTCAAGAAATGCTCTTAAAAATTAGATGCAAACCCCTAGATCACATGCTATATGACCTATAACCTATTATGCAATTATCTCAGATGACAGGGAAGTTTATTTGCCCCTAAATGATCATATTAAAACTATGGACATTTATCCAGCATTATGACCAATTCAGATGACTCTAGATATTTATCCAAGAACCTATAAATATCCCTATTTTGATTTAAAGTAGAAAAAGGCTGGGCCTTTCTCAATTGCTATTTCCTCCTACAAAATATAGACCGACTCTTCTCCATATTTAATGTCCAACATTAAGACAACTGTCTCCAGTTTGTCAGTATGAAGAGCCTGTTAATAAAAGCACATTACAGTGAACAGTCACATTACTGTTCACTCTGGAAAAGTAGCAACTGTCTCGAGATTTATAAATTACATTAAAAATCCTGCCCCATCACAGCATGCAAACCTCCTCAGATAAATTAAGTTGTATCTAATCAAGCTATATAAATTAAATATTTTAATAATAACAGATAATATTTACTGGACACTTTGTATGTTCTAGGCACAGTGCTAAATAATTTACTTATATTTTCTCATTTAACTTCACTGCAATCCTAAAGGGTATTATTATCCCCATTTTGCAGACAAGGACCTGGGGGATCAGAGAAACTAAATGACTCATCTATCATGTGTGGATGGTCCATGGCAAGGTTAGGATTCAAACTGAACCCGTTCTGAGTCCAGAACTTAAACTCTTAACCACTATGTTAGTTTCCCCATCATCTTCCATCCTTTCTGATCCAGAAGGAAATGCTTTAGGAAAAGTGTTCAAGGAAAAAAGCCTTAATAAAGGGAAAATAAAACAACCACTTGACTATTTTCCTCTCTCATCCTGAAAGAACACCCAGAGAAGAGCTTCTCAAAGGCCAACCCAAGAGGAAAACTCAGCATCACCTCCAGCAGCAGGAACTATTGGTGACCCTGTTCCAAGAAACAGGGGTAATTTCCAAGGATGAACCTAGGACCTGATGCTTAGAAATATTATTTATGAGTCAGACCAAAGAAATGCTGTGGGAAAGAAATGTGGTTAGAGGGTTGAATCACAGAATACTAGAAAGTTCAAATTCTTGGGGAGAAGTTTGTTGGATAACGACAGTTTACATAAAACAAGAAAAGTCTGGAGACAAAAAGGGATGTGCAATAAGGTTGAGTGGCTAACTACAGAAAACCACCATCATCTCCTCTGTTGGTTATTAAATATTGCAGCTTGCTCTTTATTTATAATGCATGGGACTTCCAGATTTTAAAGTCTGCAGCCTCAAAAATCCACCAACCTCTCTTGATCCCATTTATCTCAAAGAGACGGCCCCAGAGGAAGAAGAGGCTGGAAATGATTTGTTGAGAACGCTTTGAAATCAAGTCTGGTTTCTCTGTTGCCATGAGAAGTTCATCCAAAATGGTACCAAGACTGCAGATTCTGCCAGACTGTTGACACAGATGTTACCAGAGCTTTTCCAAGTCCAAACTTGAAAATCGTGCTTGAGAAGAGATGAAAGAACCTGCTCTTGTGTTCTTCTGACAGCGTCATTCAAAACCTGATCCTTCACCAAGATGCCACTTACAGGGAACTCAGACTCATTTCTATCCTCAGAATAAGAGGGCGGCAAGGGTGCTGCCAACTTACTCAGTTTGGAGATGGCAGAGGGCGTAGAAAGAAAGGGCTGCTGTGCCTATGTACGTAACTAATTTAAGACCCATAGATCTCTACTCCCAGTCCTTTCTTACATTCTCCAGGGGAGGTAAACAAAAGGGAAAGTAATAAGTACGTATCTACAGCTGGTCTCCTGGAGAGCAGGGGATAGAAACCGCACTTAACCAAGATTAGGAGAGAGAAGAGGACTAATTTGCTCATGTAATCCAAACTGCGGAGAACAGATACAGGGTAGCTTAAATAAACAGAGCCCTCCAGCTCATGCTTCTGCTTCTCTCCAGAAGTCAGTTCTATCCTTGTCTACTGCACACCAATTCCTTCCATAAGGCTGCTGGAACAATAGGTGCTAATGAATCTGGGCCCCAAATGTTTCCAGCTCAGAAATGTGGTAGATTATTTACAAATTTAGTGCATGATTCCTTCCATCCATATACACAAGACACTCTGCAATATGATTTTGCTGTTCCTCTCAATAATAGGTTGTGGAGAAAGAGAAACCCTCTTACACTGTTGGTGGGAATGCAAGTTGGTGCAGCCACTTTGGAAAACAGTGTGGAGGTTCCTCAAAAAGTTAACAATAGAGTTACCTTATGACTCAGCAATTGCACTACTGGGTATTTACCCAAAAGATAAAGATGTAGTAAAAAGAAGACATGCACCCCAATGTTCATAGCAGCAATATCCACAATATCTAAAATGTGGAAAAAGCCAAGATGCACTTCTACAGATGAATGGATAAAGAAGATGTGGCCCAGGGGCGCCTGGGTAGCTCAGTGGGTTGAGGCCTCTGCCTTTGGCTCCGGTCATGGTCCTAGGGTCCTGGGATCGAGCCCCACATCGGGCTCTCTGCTCGGCGGGAAGCCTGCTTCCTCCTCTCTCTCTGCCTGCTTCTGCCTACTTGTGATCTCTGTCTGTCAAATAAATTTAAAAAAAAAAAGATATGGTACATACATACAACGGAATATTACTCAGCCATCAGAAAGGACGAATACCCAACTTTTGCATCAACATGGGTGGAACTGGAGGAGATTATGCTAAGTGAAATAAGTCAAGCAGAGAAAGTCAATTATCATATGGTTTCACTTACTTGTAGAACATAAGGAATAGCATGAAGGGCATTAGGAAAAGGAACAGAAAAATGAAGGTGGGGGAATCAAATGGGGGGAAGAACCATGAGAGACTATGGACTCCAGAAAACAAGCTGAGGGTTTTAGAGGGGAAGGAGGTGGGGGGATGGGTGAGCCCAGTGATGGGTATTAAGGAGGGCATGTAGTGCATGGAGCATTGGGTGTTATATGCAAACAATGAATCATGGAACATTACATCAAAAAAGTACTAATGATGTACTGTATGGTGACTAACAACAACAACAAAAATAGGTGGAATATATTTCCCTTTGTCTTAAATCTGGGTTAGTCCTGTGATTTACTTTGACCAAAATGCAATACAGGTCAGCTTGTTTGGTGTCCAACCCTTGATATCAAAAGGGCTTCAGCTGTCATTTTTGCCCTCATAGAGTGCTGCCACTGCCATGATGGGAAGTCTGGGATGGACTTACATGGAGAGAGAGGCCCAGACAATGGCCAACACCAAGCACCTAAGTATGTAGGGAAGCGATCACGGACCCACCAGCCCCACTCAAACCATCGACTGACTGCGGCAACATGAGGGAATGCATTTGAGACCAGCACAGGAACCACTGAGTTAACCCCAGAGAATAGTGATAATAATGTCATTGTTATGTCAGATCACTAAGTTTAGGGGTGATTTGCTATGAGGCAAAAGGTATAGGTGAAATACAGGTGAAAAGTCTATCTTTAAACTATTCACTGTGCCCAAAGAGGCAGGATTATCTTCCAATATGTCAGATCCCCCGGAACACACATCAGAGTGAGAGAAAAGGAAAAGCGACTCCTCCAAAACAAGGGTAATGCTAATCCCAAAGTAGAAAAGTGGGTCTGGGAAGACAAATGAACCCCTATGACCATGTTGGAGCACTTTACATTTAGTAAAATATCTTGGTTGACTGTTCACCATTACCCAATGATGCGACAAGATCAAATGTTATTCTAACATTACTAATGAAGGAACTAAGGCTCAGAAGTCTCAAGTCTTTCTCAAGGTCATGGAGCTATTACGTAGCAGAGCCAGAACTCAAATCCAGCAGTTCTGATTATGGTTGGTGCTCCTCCTCCTAAAGAGATAGGCATGAGGGCTAGTTATTCATGGAAGTAGTTGGCAATAAGAAGCAGTTATTCAAACTAGAACAATTTAAAAAAAAAAAGGAAGCAGTTATTCAGTCTGATAGCCAAGAGTCAATGCTTGTGGCCAGCATCATGCCTTCCTCCTAGGACGTCCATGACAATGGATGGGATTTATTGGCCTGACGTATTAATAGATCCATCACCAGGAGTCCATTCTGAGGACTAAGCAAACAGCAGGAAAGCAGAATAATAAATCACAGAAATAGGGAGTTCCATTAGATTGAGGTACAAGACTACTGCTGCATGTAAAAGAAAAATTATTTCAATTTAGACTGAAAATCAAAGACCCTTCAGTGGGAGCCACAGAGGAAAAATCCATTCTGTGCTATCACCTGGTGCCCCAAGAAGACCAGAGGCAGAGCGAACACCCATGCGGCCCATATTTCACTGCAACAAGCTCCTTCCATTTTGTTCCTCCTAGAACACTAGGCTTTGAGAGTTTGGACTTCCAAATACACTGCAGTGATTAATTAACAACTTATTTCCTGTTTTTTTTTCTGTATCAAAGACATGTCTAACTGCAAATTAAACAACATAATCACCATGAGATAAAGTGTTACCACACTGAGCTGCTATAATTTCAGACAAAAGCAAAGAAAATTTTCAGCTTGGATATCCACAGATTTCACGGGCTCTTTCTGTTAAACTTCTTCTAAATATTGAAGAGAGTTTAAGTACTCTCATTAATACCTTCTAGACCTATAAAGGCCCAAGCTACTAAAAAGAAATAAGAAAAGTAGTAAAAAGAAGAACAGTCAACACTTTTTGATTGTCAAAAATATAAATATTCAAAGAATTTATATATTTACAATTATATATATACACACACACACATATGTATGTACATGTGTAGAGTCAAAGTTTTACTTAATACTTCCCTTAATGCTCCAAAACTGTGAAAGAGAAGATTGTAGAATTTTTTTTAGCTATCAATTAGCAAAAGTTTATTATATTTTTTTTAATATTTTTACTTATTTAGAGAGAGACCACAAGTAGACAGAGAGAGAGGAGGAAGCAGGCTCCCCACTGAGTAGAGAGCCCGACATGGGGCTCCATCCCAGGACCCTGAGATCATTACCTGAGCTGAAGGCAGAGGCTTTAACCCACTGAGCCACCCAGGTGCCCCAAGCTCCTATTATATTTAAATCAGACCCTAAAAATTACAGTAATAATGCCATACAAACCCCCACCCAATGTAAAATTTAGGCCTTGGAATTAGGCAGGCAAAGTCCAAAAGGTCAGAGAGGCAGTGAGAATATGGTAACAAGCAAATGTCATGAAATAAAATCCTAGATAAGAGAATTTTTTTTATTGTGTTATGTTAATCATCATACGGTACCTAATTAGTTTTTGATGTAGTGTTCCATGATTCATTGTTTGCGTATAACACCCAGTGTTCCATGCAATTCGTGCCCTCCCTAATACCCAGCACCAGGCACACCCATTCCCTCAGGCCCTCCCTTCTAAAACTCTCCATTTGTTTCGCAGAGTCCATAGTCTCTCATGGTTCATCTCCCACTCCGATTTCTCCCCCTTCATTTTTCCCTTCTCCTAATGTCTTCCATGCTATTCCTTATGTTCCACAAATAAGTGAAGCCATATAATAATTGACTTTCTCTGTTTGACTTATTTCACTCAGCATAATCTCTCCAGTCCCATCCAAGTTGATACAAAAGTTGGGTGTTCATCCTTTTTGAGGGCAGAGTAGTATTCCATTGAGTGTATGGACCATATCTTCTTCATCCATTCCTCTGTTGAAGGGCATCTCGGCTCCTTCCACATTTTGGCTATTGTGGATATTGCTACTATGAGCATTGGGGTACAGATGGCCTTTCTTTTCACTTCATCTTTATCTTTGGGGTAAATACCCAGTAGTGTGATTGCTGGGTCATAATGTAGATCTATTTTTTTTTAATATTTTATTTATTTGACAGAGAGAAATCACAACCAGGCAGAGAGGCAGGCAGAGAGAGAGGAGGAAGCAGGCCCCCTTACAGATCAGAGAGCCCCATGCAGGGCTCGATCCCAGGACTCTGGGATCATGACCTGAGCTGAAGGCAGAGGCTTTAACCCACTGAGCCACCTAGGTGCCCCAATGTAGCTCTATTTTTAATTTTTCGAGGAATTCCATACTGTTTTCCAAAGTGGTTGCACCAATTTGCATTCCCACCAAACAGTGTAAGAGGGTTCCCCTTTTTTATAACTTCTCCAACATTTGTTGTTTCTTGCCTTGTCAATTTTTGCCATTCTAACTGGTGTAAGGTGGTATCTCAATGTGGTTTTGATTTGAATTTCCCTGATGGCTAATGATGATGAACACTTTTTCATGTGTCTGTTAGCCATTTCTATGTCTTATTTGGTGAAGCGTCTGCTCATGTCTTCTGCCATTTTTTGACTCAATTATCTGTTTTTTGGATGTTGAGTTTGAGAAGTTCTTTAGAGATCTCAGATATCAACTTTTTGTAGATCATTTGAAAATATGAGAAGATTGTAGAATTATTCTTTTTTTTTTTTTTAAAGATTTTATTTTTTTATTTGACAGACAGAGATCACAAGCAGGCAGAGAGGCAGGCAGAGAGAGAGGAGGAAGCAGGCTCCCTGCTGAGCAGAGAGCCCGATGTGGGGCTCGATCCCAGGACCTGGATCATGACCTGGGCCGAAGGCAGAGGCTTAAACCACTGAGCCACCCAGGTGCCCCTAGAATTATTCTTTATTAAAAGAAGTACTCTACCCAGTTTCCAAGAGAATTTGAGGCAGTTTTAAATAAAATAGTTATAAAATAGTAAATAGAAAATAAAATTAAGAACATGAAGCACATATTTTAAAATTGGAAGAGGTGAAGAAATAATCAAACAACAAGGCTAATATAATTACCTGGATCAAATAATAAATTTCTGAGCTTACTGATAACCAAGGCAAAAGGTAAGAATAGGAAGTAGGGGTGCATGATGGCTCAGTGGGTTAAAGCCTCTACCTTCAGCTCTGGTCGTGATCCCAGGGTCCTGGAATCGAGCCCCACATCAAGACCTTCTGAGCGGAGAGCCTGCTTCCCCTTTTCTCTCTCTGCCTGCCTCTCTGCCTACTTGTGATCTCTATCAAATAAATAAATAAAATCTTTAAAAAAAAGAATAGAAAGTATAGTTCTAGGGAATAAACCATATCACTAAATTAGGGGAAAAAAAACTACCAAAAAGAGAGCCTTTTGTGTAAATATCAATGTATATCTAGGGTAAGTTAATGATAGCCTTTAAAAAAAGAGAGAGAGTATTGCAAACATACAATAGAAAATCTGGAAAAGATGAAAAGAAAAAGGAAAGAAAGAAAAGTAAAAAATAGAAAAAAAAATTGCCTATAACCCATTAGCTAACCACATAGCTACTAACTTATACTTTGAAGGTGCCTGGGTGTCTCAGTTGGTTGAACATCTTCCTCTTGATCTTAGCTCAGGTCTTGATCTTGGGGTCATGAGTTCGAGCCCTATGTTAGACTCCATGTTGTGCATGGATCTTACTTCAAAAATAAATAAATAAAAATATTAGTTTATACTTTGGCAGTTTTCTTCAGTCTTTTTCTTACACTTGAAGTATAAGCTCAATTTTAATCCACATGCTTATGCAAAAATATTCTATTTTTTTATTTTATATTATAATCATTTTATCTTATTACTTAATAATGTGATCAAAAACAATGATTTCAAAGTATTCCATTGTATAAATGTTCCATATATTACTCAGACATTGCCCAATTGTTGGACATTTTACCATTTCCTCACTGTTTTAAAGATTATATTTATTTATTTGTGAGAGAGAGAGCACGCACAAGCAGAGGGAGAAGTAGGCCCCAAGCTTGAGCAAGGAGCCCGATGCGGGACTCGATCCTAGGATCCTGGGATCAGGACCTGAACTGAAGGCAGATGCTTAACTGACTGAGCCACCCAGGCATCCCAATTCCTCACTATTTTAAATAAAACAGAGGAACTTTGTGCATAAAGCTCTTTTTAGTTTATGTAATAATCTTTAGGATATGTTCCCAAGAGTGGTATAACTATACATGAGCATTTTAATTTCTTTTCTCAAAAGGGACACATGTTTAGTAAAGCTAACTTTACTAAAGTTAGCTTTAGTAAAGCTAACTTTAAAGACGCACAGAGAAGAAGAAGGAACAGCTGTACCCAGAGACATCAGCCTTTCACTGCTTATCATGTGTCTTATAGGGACACTTCTGTTTAGCTGGGGATCACAGCATACCAGAAATGTCCTATCCTACCATATTCACTAACTGTGCCGTAACTCTTTTCCTGTCATTATAAACTGTTCTTAAATAATAGCATCACCACATTCTTTCTTATGGGTCATCACAGTGTACACTACAAAAACATCTTCCAGTCAAATCTCAGAAGGATCAAAACCAAAACTTTCAATGATTCTTTATAAGACTCTGCAAATTGGAAGCAAGGTACCAAAGGTGGCCCAGAGACATGCATTTTGCTTCTGTTTTTGTTTTGGTTTGGTTTTTTGGCTTGTACAATGTTTGACTTTGAGGTTGCTTTTTTTTTTTTTAATTTCTGAATTGCCAAAATTTAAAATGTAAGAGATTTCATTGAAAATCTAGACTTCCCAGGGAAGCCTGGGTGGTGCACTTGGTTGAGTGTCTGACTCTTGGTTTTGGCTCAGATCATGATCGTAGGGTGGTGAGATCAAGCCGCACATCAGGCTATGTGCTCAGTGCAGAGTCTGCTTGAGATTCTCTCTCCCTCTCCCTTCCCCGCCCCTCCTACTCATTCCCTCTCTTGCAAATAAATAAATCTTAAAATGTAGACTTCTGGATCTGAAGGTGATCTGGCTGCTGTATCTGTCACCCCACTCATCACCAGGCTTGACTCAGCTGGTCTGGCTGTCCAGACTGGCATCCCTTCCTCCCTCAATGATCTGTGAGCATCCCCCCTGATGCTTCATGCTCCATCAAAGAGGATGACCTTCCCCCATAGAAGAGGACCATTTTGGGGTCAAGGGTATACAAATAGCTAAACTCCCCTGCTAAAACTTGCAAACAAGCTCTCCAGGTCCATTTGTAGAAGTACATAGGGTAGTCAAGCTTCCAAGACTCCAGACCTTCCTTTAAAAAAAAAATTTTTTTTAACTAAATGAAATCTTGACTTCATACTTTCCCTTATATAATCAGAAGTTCTGAGCCTACATTTTCACTTGACAATAATAGGGCCAAGGTTGAGGAGAAGGTGGTGGCTTCAGTGGGCCTTTGGTCACCTAAGACCTTCACCTGCCTGGGCCCCAGGGCCATTTGAGTACGTTTTTGATTATATATTTGTCTGGGTGGAAAGTGAGGCACTGTCTAGCTACACTCACAAAAAGTTATGTTTTGGGCCTGGAAGGCAAAATTTTTTAAGTTTAGAACCAGGATGACAGATTAACAATCTGGCTTCTATTCCAGATTCTGTCAACCATTTGCAGGGTGACCTTAAGCCACAGAGTGTCCCTGAATCTGCTTTTTATATTGATAGAAGATTAGAATTTATGGTTCCCAGTGCCCATCCTGGATATAAATACATTAATTGGTCAATGAAGATAAAATTAAAAAATAAAAGAAGTTCCCCGGTCAGTGGCTTCTGAGGCAAATTTCTGACAGTGCCATGCTAGGCCAGCAGGGCCTGGGAGCAGGCCAGTCTTCCACGGGCAGTCATTTCCTACAGACCCAGAGACCTGCACACATACCATCTCCCCACACGCCCGCAAAGGAAAGGCGGGGAGACTGAAGGCTGCTGCTAACATTTCTTCCAGATCGCCCAGAAAACTACAAACTGCGTGAAGATAACTTCGTGAGATGGAATTTCAACAAACTCCCCAAATTTGAGTTCTACTTTCCCAGGGCATCACTGCATATTGATGTCCGGCGCCACCACCACCCCCTCCCCCGCCAAGGCACACACCTGGATCCAGAAAATAAATACATGCCACATGATATCAAATAATTAAGAAAATAGAGTGTTCACCTTTTTTTTTCAGATGCAGCAAAAAACAAAATGCATTTTACTTTAAGACTTCTAAAATCAGGATGCATCAACTCAATTTAAGTTGATGGCACGCTTTCTAACTCATCACATTTCATAAATGAAGAAATACTGAATATCATTTCTCTTTAAATGCCAACAGAAAGTTGCCAAGTCTCTTTTTTTTAAGAGAAACTATCCTCTGTTCTGAATCTCTGTCCTTCCTGAACTTTTAATGTTGAAATACCTTTCCATTTAAAACACCAGTGGCTACAAACATAGTGGTCCGAAGGGGCACGTGCACCCGAATGTTTATAGCAGCAATGTCCACAATAACCAAACTATGGAAAGAACCTAGATGTCCATCAACAGATGAATGGATAAAGAAGAAGTGGAAAATATATACAATGGAATACTATGCAGCCATCAAAAGAAATGAAATCTTGTCATTTGCGATGATGTGGATGGAACTAGAGGGTATTATGCTTAGTGAAATAAGTCAATCGGAGAAAGACAACTATCATATGATCTCCCTGATATGAGGAAGTGGAGATGCAACATGGGAGGTTTGCGGGGGGAGGAAAATAATAAATGAAACAAGATAGGATCGGGAGGGAGACAAACCATAAGAGACTCTTAATCTTACAAAACAAACTAAGGGTTGCAGGGGGGAGGGGGGGAAGGAGAAGGTGGTTGGGTTATGGACATTGGGGAGGGTATGTGCTATGGTGAGTGCTGTGAAGTGTGTAAACCTGGCGATTCACAGACCTGTACCCCTGGGGCTAATAATACATTTTATGTTTATAAAAAATTTAAAAAATTATAAAAAAAAGAAAAAATAAAATAAAACACCAGTGGCAGTACACACACACACAACATACCCTCACTAACAAAACTAAAAGCTGTCAAATCAATTGACCTTGAATACATTTCTAACCTGACCTGTGAAATCAACGCATCTGGGAGCCAGTGAACTGGGTGATGTTGCTCACTGGCAGACCTAATGCTGTATCGTGTTCGTCCTGAGACCGGACGCTCTATTTCCTACGTCCCTTCAAACTTGCACTTCCAGTCATCTGCTTCATGAAAGCATTTCCGTTTCTTAACCAAGTGGTTAATCCCCTAGGGATGGCCAATACTTTACTGAGTACTAAGACTGAACCAAGCCCCTCCAGAAGCTCAGAACCCTGAGGACCACAGACGGTGCGACAAACCTCTCTCTCTTCCCGCTGCTCACCATCTTGGATACTTGGGGATGCCCTAGCCATCTTCACAGCTCCCAGCTCAGCCTAGGCTCTGAGGCACCATAAATGTACCTGCTCAAGCCTCAGCGAAGCCATTTACAAAACTTGCCATCTGAGACACATCCCTCGGCCCCGTGTATAGAACTCAGAGTAACATTAAATACCTCATCATATGGGAGAGAAATTAAGTAGACAATTGTGACAAAAATGCTCAGAAGAGTGCCCGGCACAAAGTCAATTCTCAAATGTTCTACAGGAACAAATTAACTTCTGGGACTGTTCTCCGTAAACTTCAAATGACCATGACGAATGAAGCCAATTGATCGTACACTTCAAAGGAACCACAGATGGTCTGTTTGCCAACCCCTCCTAGGAAGGCTGACTGACACCGCTGCTCACAGCTTGACATCTGCCCAACGTGCACAATCACTTCATCACGTGGCACCTTGTGCATTCACCATAAGTGATTCCTTTGGAGGAAGGAGAGAGCTGATGGTTCTCAGCAGTCCCTCTTCTCTTCAGCCCTCAACAGCAGGCTTTCATTTCTTCCTTCCATTCAATCATTCACCCAATCCACCAGCATGGAGGGACTGCATCCCAAGCTCCGGGTACCGTGCTAGGTACTGAGGATATAAAGAATTAGACACAGCACCCCTCCAAAGGAACAAGCATGGTCATTGCCAACTCCTGTCGGAGGGCGTGGGTGCCATATGTTCATTAAGTCCTAGCAGACACATATCTGGAAGGACAATTTTGGTAAAAGCTTTCATAGTCTCTCCTTTAAGGAAATGTGGACATGATCTCCTTTGCCAGTTTTATTTCTCGGCGCCAGAGAAAGTAACACACTGCTACCAGGAAGCCCCTCTTTTCCAGGGGAGCATTAATAATGGGATAGCACAGAGCTGTTCCTGCCCGATAGAACTCATCACAGCTGCAAATCCGTCAATGTGCAATCCGTAAGGGTTTATTTATGCTTCTTCTGGCCACATTGAGAGGACCAGGCCACTTAGTATCTTGTGCTTTCCATCAGGCATTTTTTATTTGCAGTTATATTGCAAAGTATATAAATGGTTATGTAATGGGGGGGGGGGCTCAGGCAGCTTGCAAAACTTGGAGAGGGAACAAAGAAACAAGGTTGCGGAGTGGCCATTTAAAGCAGAAATTACAGCAACAAGGGGACCGTTGGCCAAGACAGGAAGAACACGACAGTCTGGGTGGAATGACCATTAAAGGGTAATCAGTTCTCAGTTCTCGAGCCAGATCCAGGCAACATGAGCTGATCCCTTCTCCCCATATAATCCCAGCTCAGTGTGCACTTCCAGCAATTTCTAAGGCAACTGCCACGATGATAGCCAAAAAGAATAAGGGAGCACCCACTTGCCTGCCATTTCAGCTTTTGTAATATCTTGATGATCCTCACAAACCTTGCTCCGGAGGTACTAAGTTTGTCTTCATTACTGGCTCCTCCATAGACACAGCCGCAGAGCAGAACATAAAACAAATTCTTGTCCCCAACGACGCAGAGACTGTCACCTGCGGGTATTTCAGAGACAAGAGAAGGCTAAGCCATATCTGTTTAGTTTTTTCCTTTAGTTTGCAGCTCTGAGAATGCTGAGCCATAGCTACAGAATTAAAACACACTGTAAATGCTTATATTTCACAGTGTCATCCAATAAAGGGACGCAGTTTTAATATCACTTGATGAATGTCTTCTTTCAGTCTTGTCAGAGTGGCTCCAGGACCGCGTGTGGAAACCCGTGGCAATGACATCAGACTCTACATTTGAAACCTTGATGAACGCGAGGCCCTCCTGACCCCACCTGGAGATCTGTTCGGCCACATCTGGAAGGGAAGGGGCTTTCTGGAGTCCGCACTCTCTACCCCCTTGAGGCATCTCCCAAGTCAGATGTCTTAACTTCTTTTTTGCCCGGAGCCAGGCCCCAGAGGCGGTACTCAGTGAAACCAGAGAGGTGTGGTGTCTCTGTCTCCTGGGGACAAACCAGGCTCTGGACATTCAAAGGGAAAGACAGGAGTTGCTGCTGCGACAGGGAGGTGCACTCCAAGGACACTGGGTCTCGCTTGATGCAACTCCTCACACCCCCCACGTACGCAGATCATTGTATTTCCCACGTTTCCAAGAGGAGTCAGGGGAAGGCAGGCTGCAGGGCTGTTCTGTACAAGGCATGCATTTAGAGCAGGGTCCTGACTCCCCTGTGCAGAGGGGGTGAGCAGAAGTGTTAATGAGGCCAGAGCGTGGGCTTTGGAAGGAGCGCCGTTCAAAGGGAGGCCACAGAGCCAGGAAGTCACAGGGCACTGGCACACAGCACTGTGTGATGCCCCTTAGAGCATCGACACACACCATGTAGCCAACAGCTGCACTGACACCTGTGGGAATTTGCATATGGCAGAGTTGGGGTCCTTCGGCGTGGATGCTCCCCAGCGGAACGAAGTCTATGCCAGGGTGTGGGGCTCACAGCTATCTAGAAGAAAGTCTTTAACCATACTGGGGTTCAGAGCAAGTTTATCAAGATCTCTGAGGGGCAGAGGGCATAGACAACGTCTAGATTCTCTGAATCACACATTTCCTGGAGAAAAAAACTTTTACCTTCCTTTTCCTTTCCTAGCATGTGTTCCCTTTCTGTCCATCTTCTCTGCTTTCTGTTCCTGGGTCCCTCTTCCTACCAACGATGCTTAAATCCAGTGAATCTGGAACTGGTAAGGAGTGGGTCCCTTGGTCATCTCAGTAAGAGTCCAACCAATCTCCATTTTCCTAGAGGTCCAACGAAGCTGGTACAACACGGAGGACCACTGGTTATTATCACACCCAGAGCCACTTTCCTACGTCTACCCATTGGCTTAAGAAGCAGACCCTCCCCAAATGGATACCCTCAACCCAACACCTATACTCACCTTTCCTTGATGCGGCAGTAGGGGTGGGGGAACTTGTCCAAAAGAAAGAACTATGATTCTCAGTCATCCCACAGTAGCAAATGCTGACTGAGCTTTCGCTATGCACTAAGCACCAGACAGGAACACAGTACAAGTTGCTTGAATTAGTAAATGACTGAAAGGAACACCATCCTTTCCTGATGAGTTAAGGAATGTAAAAGGGTTTTGTAAATCTTATTCTATTTATTCCCCTTTGATTTCGATTGATTTTTACAACAAATCTTTAAAAGGAGCATTATTGCCAACAAAAGAGCAAAGCAAGCCAGTAGCATTTAGAATTTTTTCTATCATGCAACAAATAGTTTAACTAGGGCTCAGATCATTTCTTTCTTCTTAAAGGCAGAGCCTGGCACAATGCTTGGCACAGAGTAAATATCAGTTAATATTGGTCTGCATTTGAGTATTTGCTCAAAGACAAACTACTTTATCAGATAACTCAAGGGCCAATTTCCATGCTGAAGAGCAAAAAGAACATATTTTTTTTAAAGATTTTATTTACTTGATATAGAGAAAGAGAGCACAAGCAGGGGGAGGGGAAAAGGGAGAAGGAGAGTCAGGCTCCCCACTGATCAGGTAGCCCGACACAGGGCTCTATCCCAAAGCCCTGGGATCATGACCTGAGCTGAAGATGCTTAACCAACTGAGCCACCCAGGCGCCCAAAATTCACCAAGGATTTCTAGAACGTGGGCAGTGGGGAAAGCCTAGCACATCCAGATCTCTTATAGGAACATTTGCTTGTTTACAATTTTAATATGATGAGATAACCCCATTCGTGCATCAAGGAATTCAAAAAAGACTTACACATCTGAGAATCTTAGATTTTCATCAGTAGTGCTAATAGTCATTACACTTACGAAGGAAGTTGAAGCCACAGTGGAGAAAATAATTAAGGATATACAAAATGAAGTGTAACATAAATAAATGTTCTAGATTCCTGGTAAGGAAGGTCTGCTTACTGGCCCCATGTCCTTTCTGTTCTGAACCAAAGCCTTTGCCCACACCACTTAATGCTCCAGGAAATCTTAGAGCCATGCTTCCTACCATAAACTGTCCCACTCACCCATATAGCAAAGGATTTTCTGGAAAGGCCACCATTCACCCCAAGATCCATACTCCTCTTCCCCAGAATTCTACTAAATCTGGAGTGGAAGATAGCATTGGGCCTTTCCTGTTCTTTTCCCATAACAGAGAGACTCTATTCTTCTTAGGTAGTTGGCAAATCCCTCTAGATGGCCAAGTCTCTTTATCCATCCATGAGCCAGGCAAAAGACTATGCCATAACTTCTTCCAAGGAGTCCCTTTGGTCCAGACTTCTCCCAAGTAAAACCCTTGGGCTCTTATACCACCTAACATGCAGGAACATTGTTCCAATTATCTGTTGCTACATAAAAAAACACATCAATTGGCATGCAATAATAATAACAACTGTATAATGTCCACAGATCCTATGAGCCTGGAATTTGAAAAGGGTAAAGCTCCTCTCAGTTCCATGATGTTTGGGCCTTGGATGACTCCATTAACCAGAGGAGTCTGGAACAGGTAAGGCTAGAAGAGCCAGAAGAGGAGGAGTCCCCTCCATGATGGCTTTTTCAATCACATGTGTGGAAAGTAGGCTGAGATAGTGGAAGGACCAGAGTACCTACATATGGCCTTGCCAGCATGGCCAGACATCTCAGATCAGTTGGAAGTTTTATATGGAAGGTAAGAGCCCCAAGAGCAAATGTTCCCAGCAGCACAAAGAGGAAATTGCTTAGATGCTTATGATCTGGCCTCTGAAGTCATCCTTTCTGCTATTCTCTATTTGTCAAAATTGTCATAAGAGGAGGGGACAAAGATATCAACTCTTGATGGAAGGAATGATGAAGAATATGCAGTCATATTTTTAAATCACCACAGTCCTCGCTCCAGCCACAAATCATTTCTTTTCTTCCCACAGGCAAAAATACACTTGCCTCCTCCCAAGACCCCCCAAGAGTTTCATTGCATCACAGGCTCAGCCTCAAGTTTCAGAGTATCATCTTCCTAAATCAGGGCCATGTGCAAATGAGGCTCTTCAAGTTCAGTGTCTTGGCTATAGTTTCTCTTGATTTGAAATCCTGTCAACTGTTTACCTCTGCTCCCCCCCCCACACACACATACACATAAAGGTGAAACAGGAGTGTGAGATAATGAATACAGACACTCCTGGTCAAAGAAGAGGAAACTAAAGGCTCACAACAGTCACTGGTCCACAGCAATTCTGCTCTTGGGAAATGATTTTTCCAAGATCTTGGCTTCCTCTGAGACATCTTTCTCATCTATTAAAGCCACCCTTGTCTACCATTGAGTGGTTTCTCACTTGTCTCCTGCCCATAGAACTTTATGGGGGGTCCAAAGGCCTCTTTTCATTTTGTATTTCCTCTTTTCCTTTCAGTCAAGTATGATGTCATTCTTTTAAAAATTTGATGAGTCTCATGATCAATTTAAAGTCTACTCCATCAGACCAAAGCTGCATCCACACAGCTCCAAGATAAACCTATTTCCTGGGCTTCCTATGACACCACTGTGAGACAGAACCACTAAGATTCTTAGAGTCCATGAAGTGTATCCTTAAGATCCTTAGAAGATTTTTGTCCATTTCAAAGTATCTATGAGGCATCATCTTAACCCATTCTGAAGTCTTTCCCAAAAAGGGAAGGCTTTACAGTCACCTTCTTAGCTTCATCTTCACCCTGAGACCGTATTTTCCTGACCAGGCCCCAGATTTAATTTTGTCCCTGGGGTTCTTTTTTAGTTTGAGAACATTTTTCTGGGTGGGAAGACTGTCCAGGGGCTTTTATGTTTGCTCCAAATTCCATTCAAAAACTGAACAGTTATTCTTTAAGTCATCTGTCTCTGCCCACATTTGATTGAAGATATAAGAAGGAAGCCAACTGGCCATTCCAACACTCTGCTTGGAATTCTCCCTAGTTCTATCACTGAGCTCAGTAAGTACTTTCTTGTTTCAACATTACCACATGTGACGGTGTTGACCAACTTTCGACCATTACAAAACAAGGCGCCCCTTTCTTTCAGCTTCCAGTAACGTTTTCCTCATTTCCCTACCAGCTCTCACAACAGCCTCCTTGAGGTTTGTCAAACTTATGCTAACCAGCCCCTCAAGGCCCTTCCAGCATCCACCTACCATCAAGTCCCAAAACCAATACTTCTTATTTTAAGTTTTTGCTACGGTGGCACCTCACTTTCAGACGAAAACATTTTATTGTAATTATTTTTGTGTAACAAACTACACCAAAATTTAGTGGTGTAATACAACTCTACTTTTTTTATGCTTGGGATGTCCTGGGTCAGGAATTAGGAAATGGCTCTGCAGGGTTGGCCCTCCTCTGGTCCACAGTGTCTAAGTCTTAGCTGAGATGACTCATAAGACAAGGTAAAACCCAACAGCTGGAGGTTAGAACACCTGGGTTTGGAGGACTGATTCCAAAAGAGCTTCTTCACTCCAGTTCACTCCTGTGACTGGAACTTGGGCTGGAATGGTAGAAGGAAGGCAGGCTTTGCTAGGACAGTATTAGAAAAGCTAGTTGGGGCCCCTCTAGCATGATGATCTCAGGATTGGACTTAGTAGTAGTAGCCCATGGCCCCAAGAACAAGTATTCTCAGCAGCCTAAAGCTTTTCATGGAATAGTCTTAGAAGACACATAGTTACATTTCCAGTGTATGCTATTGTCAAAGCAGGCATAAGGATGCCCGGGATGAAGATTAAGGGACATAGACTTCATCTCTCAATGAGAGAACCATCAAAGAACTTGTGGCCATATTTTATATCTTCCAACAGCATTTATTGCCAAATGCATGGTCAGCAATAAAGATGAAAATTTGGAATGAAGAGGCTAAATACTTAATAACTGGAAAGTTCATTATCGTCCATAAGAAGAAATATGGACCAAATCCAAGGAATCTAAAGGGTTGAAATAAATCTTCATCTACAGGCACCAGGGAAATACAAATCAAAACCACAGTGAGATATCACCTCACACCAGTCAGAAAGGCTAAAATTAACAAGTCAGGAAATGACAGATGCTGGCGAGGACGCAGAGAAAGGGGAACCCTCCTACACTGTTGGTAGAAATGCAAGCTGGTGCAACCACTCTGGAAAACAGCATGGAGGTTCCTCAAAAAGTTGAAAATAGAACTACCCTATGACCCAGCAATCACACTACTGGGTATTTACCCTAAAGATACAAATGTAGTGAACCAAAGAGGCACATGCACCCAAACGTTTATAGCAGCAATGTCCACAATAGCCAAACTATGGAAAGAACCTAGATGTCCATCAACAGATGAATGGATAAAGAAGAAGTGGTATATATATACAATGGAATACTATGCAACCATCAAAAGAAATGAATCTTGCCATTCGCGATGACGTGGATGGAACTAGAGGGAATTATGCTTAGTGAAATAAGTCAGTTGGAGAAAGACAACTATCAATATGATCTCCCTAATATGTGGAAGTTGAGATGCAACATGGGGGGTTTGGGGGGTAGGAAAAGAATAAATTAAACAAGATGGGATTGGGAGGGAGACAAACCATAAGAGACTCTTAATCTCACAAAACAAACTGAGGGTTGCAGGGGGAGGGAGGTCAGGAGAGGGGGGTGGGGTCATGGACATTGGGGAGGGTATGTGCTATGGTGAGTGCTGTGAAGTGTGCAAACCTGGCGATTCACAGACCTGTACCCCTGGGGATAAAAATACATTATATGTTTATTAAAAATTTTTTAATTTAAAAAAAAGGAAAAAAAACTTCATCCACAGAGACAGAAGCCAAAAAGAAAGCTTTAGAGGGAAAGAAAAACATAAAAGAATGATGGATTTTTTTAAAAAATTAGGACTACTTCTTGTCAAAAGATGAACTACCGAAAGAAAGAGGGTGAGGAGGATTATGGAGAAGGGGTGGGGAAGAAAGTCATGCAAATATTCATATGCCATGAGTCTTTATTCCTTTTTTTTTTTTTTTTTTGGAGGGGGGAGAGGAATATCTTTCTGTCCTTGGCATTTTTTAACTTCAAATTTTTATTTAAACGCCAGTTTGGCTCAGGTCATGATCCCAGGGACCTGGGATCGAGCCCTGCTCAGTGAGAAGCCTTCTTCCCCTCCCACTTCCCCTCCCACTTCTTCCCCTCCCATTTCCCCTGCTTGTGTTTCCTTTCTTGCTGTGTCTCTCTCTGTCAAATAAGTAAATAACATCTTTAAAAAAAAAAGAAACACTAGTTAGTTAACATATTGTATAATATTGGTTTCAGGAATAGAAGAGTCTGCATCTTTAATTGGGAAATTAAGATTTTTAAAAATCATACAAAAGAGTCTGTTTGGGGTTTTTTGTTTGGTTGGTTTTTGTCTTATTTTGTGGTTCTATGCAAGGAAAATTTCATCCTATGATACCAGAAGAACAAGCAAGAAAATGTTTGCTAATATTGAGACCTTGGAAGAAACTTTCTGTCGGGAAGAATGATGGAAAGGGGCTGGGGTATCTTCTCAGGTCAAGCAGGCTGGTACTGTACTAATAACACCAAATGAGGAGTTGCGCAACCTGGGTCCTAATCATGGCTACATCCTGGTATGGATGAGGACTCTGGAGCCTGAAAAGGGGAAGTGATTCACCTTGGGTGATCCCAGGAATCAGAGTTTATCAAACTAAGGGCCCATAGAACATCAATATTCCATGAGTACACAGAAGCATTCCACCATTAAAATCAAACAATGGGGATGCCTGGGTGGCTCAGTGTGTTAAGCTTCTCTGCCTTCCACCCAGGTCATGGTCTCAGGGTCCTGGGATCAAGCCCCATATCGGGCTCTTTGCTCTAGCAGGGACCCTGCTTCCCCCTCTCTCTCTGTCTGCTGCTCTGCCTACCTGTGATCTCCCTCTGTCAAATAAATAAATAAAATCTTAAAAAAAATCAAACAATGTCTTCCTGATCACATAGGATTTAGTTAATGTATGATATTTTCCCAATTTCAAAGCTTTATCCCATAAATTTCTCTTAAGCCATGGGCATATTTTTACTACTTTACTCTGAGATATCTGATTTAGTAAACTCAATATATCATAAAAAAGTTTATTTCATGATGTCCCAAAAAACCACCATGAATTCAAGAGGCTTCATTGCTGGACCAAGCTTAAGAATGATCTCAAAACCGATACTGCGGATTTGAGAGTAACACATTATTTCTCATTCTTTTATTATTCAAGAACTGTGGGACCTGGCACAGCATCTCACAAATCAGCACTAACAGGAGAATAATAGATGGAAAAGATACTCTAGATGCAGGTAAGAGATTGGCCTGGATGACCACTCAGGGAAGATTTTAGGCATCTATTTTGGATAAAAGTATATATTCATTATTACTGTCAGCTCCCATTATCTCATCTATCAGAATATATATATGTGTGTATATATATATACATATATATATGCCTATATATAGTAATATAGATATAAAATATATCATAGCAGCCCAAATGGAGATCATTTGGGCTGCTATAATAAAAAATGCCATAGACTAGGTGGCTTAGAAACATTTATTTCTTACAGTTCTGAGGGCTGAGAAGTTCATGATCAAGGCTCTTGGTGAGGGCTAATTTCCTGGTTCATAGATAGCTGTGTTCTTGAGGTGCCCTCACATGGCAGAAGAGGCAAAAGAACTCTCTGGGGTCTCTACCATAAGGGCACTAATACCATTCATGAGAGCTACATCCTTATGACTGAATCACCTCTCAAAAGCCCCACCTTCTACTACTATCACATTAGGGTTTAGGGTTTCAACATACGAATGTTGGAGGGCCCCAAATATTCAACCCATGACATATACAGGTCTTTGCTAATTTTGGACTTTAGACTAAAATGCTAATAATTTTCCTATCAGCTGACAGACAGAATATTGGGAGACAATTCTCCCTGGATCTGTGGGTCTTGCACATTTCTAAACATCTTGTGACTCTGGCCCTTCTCGTGTGGCACTGTGGGAATGGCGATTCAGGAAACTGTGTAAATGCTAATACTTGGACCACTGTCCTGGCTGTGAGCAAGAAACTATTGTTTGTTTCTGATCCCGGAGTCTCCTATCTTCTGCCAGCTTCCGTGAAACTATAGCAGGCTTCCTTGTTATCTTGCAAACAGAGTGAAATTTCAGAGGCTGCATGGTCCTTTACACAGAATGCTCAGTGACCAGAACTTGCTACCAAGGAAAAATTCTTTGCTGAACTTTCAGGGCCAAAGTGTCCACTTTCTTATAGATGCTCTTTATATTTCTGTTTAGGGCCTTAGCTATGCAAAGGTATTGAGCAATTCTTCTACCTCAAGAAAGATAGGAGGCATATGCCAAGGGCTGTTCGTGAAGCATTGTTGACAAATTTAAAAGTCTAGAAAGAGGTGAACTCAAGAATAGGATGTTGGTAAAATTGTGGTCCAGCCATACAATAAAGCCTATGCATCAAACAATATCTGTATCCATAGATGGGTGTTATTTACATGGCACAACATCACAATATGTCATCTGGAAAACACACACACACACACACACACACACACACACACACACACATTCTGAAGTAGAACTGGTCCCCTCTTAGTACCAGGAAGCATGTCTTTATACAGAAAAAGAATTCCAGAATGATGTATACTAAGAGATTAATGGAAGATATTCTGGATGGGAAAATTTCAGAGCTTTTTATCTCCCTTTTGACTTACCCATATTTTCTCAATTTTTGCAGTGAACATGTATTTCTTGTTGTTCAGAGATGGAAAAAAAATAACCTGATCAATAGCTCTCTTCCCTCAACACCTTTTCGAAAAGTGTTTAATGTCCAGAGAGACTGGTACTAACACTAACACGAGCATCAGTGGCCAGGAGACCACTGGGGCTGTGCATTAGGAGGCCAGGCTCTCCTTGGACAGGGAGGGTGGGGATACTCTGCAGTCTGGGCAGAAGCACAAAGCTCTCCAGACAGAGTCTGCTGGGTCTTTTCTGGTTTTCAGCTTGCATGGTCTCTAGCCACTCAAACTGCTTTTGTGCAAAGACCCATGTGCCATCTTTCTCTGGCTTTATTGCTGTAACGCTTCAAGATGGCCAGGATTTTAATGTGCTCAAGGAGCAAATCTACAGATACATCAAGCAATAGCCCCCATTACCCACCCTCCTTATCTTCAGCAAAATAGCTATGCTATCATGAGTCCAAAGCCAGCTCTCTGCTAGCTGGCTTCTCCTGCACATGAAGATCATTATCAGTATGTAGCTAGTATGGTTTCTGACCCTGAATAATTTTTGAGTCTCAACACCTGGGGTTAAATTCTGATGCTGTTATTTACTGGCTGTTGGTGTTTGGGTAAACCAGTGAACTAGCTGACTTCTTCCTCTGTGAAATGAGGATCACAACACTGCCTACTACTTCACAAGTAAATGGGGTATTATGAACTCAGTGCCCCAAAGACAAAGTAAATCCTAAACGGGGGTGCCTGGGTGGCTCAGTGGGTTAAGCCTCTGCCTTTGGCTCAGGTCATGATCTCAGGGTCCTGGGATCGAGCCCCACATCGTGCTCTCTGCTCAGCAGGGAGCCTGCTTCCCCCTCTCTCTCTGCCTGCCTCTCTGCCTACTTGTGATCTCTGTCTGTCAAATAAATAAATAAAATCTTAAAAAAAAAAAAAAAAAAAAAGGAAAGAAAATCCTAAATGTACCCTTAGGGACAACCCGAATATTTATAAGACCTAAATACCTTCACTTCTAAGGACCCATCCCAACATGCCATCCAACCTATTAAATCCTAGTTGTATCCTGTCATAAACATAAATATAATGTGAATATAATAAGTATCTGCCTTAAAAACACATTGAAGATTTTCACAATTTTGCCTTCGAAATCCAGTTACAAGTCAATTTGTCATAGACTATGGCCTCTTAACAATTATCATGCATATTCAGAAGAAAAAAGCATCTAGCCTACAAATCATTCTCAAGTGTGGTGAAATTTTTATAAACACTAAACTTAGTAACGGACACAGCTGGCATGCTATGGTCGGTAGACAGCTCTGGCTTTTGTAGTTGTCTTCTTATGGAGCCAACATAATTTTTTCCAATCTCAAACATTTGTCAGCCCCAGAAAAGTTTAGAGGTCCTAGACAATAAGTCTAGAATGCCCTGTAGATTAATGACTCCGTGTCCTCACGAGCGCCCCCCAGAGGTATGGTAAAGCAGTGGTCCACTGGGAATCCTGATTTCCAGTGCATTTTCTCTGGCCCCACCTACACCAGGGACTAAAATTTCTGTTAATAAGTTCTCCAGGGGATTCTTTGCACAGCAGCACTTGGGAACCAACGATCTGAAGACATGCACAGGGAGGTAAGAAGAGCAAAAGAAGACGGGAATCTTGGCTGCCAAAGAGCCCTGCTTTAACAACCTCTCTGTGGGCGCTAGCAGGGCAGAGCAACCTGCCAGGGAAGGGAAACAGGCAGCAGCAACAGCACCTCAATGGAAATCCAATTCCATTCTTATAGAAATGGCATAAGGGAAGTATATCCTGCATTCAGCCCCCAGATGTTGAGTCGAGTTCCTTTTTTCAACTGGGAGTGAATAATTTATAATCCCATTGTATTAAATCCAAAATAATAAGCCTGTCTGTTGCAGCAGTGCTGAAGTCCACACTTTGAGGACACACTCATAAATCCTTAAGCACTTTTCTAACTAGTTTGGAAAAAAATGCACGAAGTGGCTTTGGAGAACCACGGAGCAGAAGTGACATGATGGGGAGCATGCCTACAACGGAATGCCCTGGTTCTTGTTAAACACACATTCCTGGATCCCCCTGCCCCAAACTCTGCAAACCAAAATGTTAGCACGGGAGGCCCAGAGGACTTCATTTTTAACAAGGGCCCCAGGTGACTCTTCTGCTTCCAGACTAGCTGAAAGCTTTGCCTTCTGGGCCCAGATCTGAGCTGACCCCGGAGGACCAATTTCCACCCTGACTTAGTTCTGTTTTCTGGGTAGAGTTGAGGCCTTCACCAAGAGGTCAAACCTATTCCCAGGGTTGCAAATATAACTCCTCCCTTCCCAGAAAACATTAAGGGTGTAAAAATGGCCAGCTTATCTCCAAGAGACCAGAAAAATGCCCAGCTATCCTCTGGAGAATCCCTCTCCATTCCCAGGAGACACTACCCAGCCTTTCCAAAAGTAGAGGCTCCTCGTGGACTACCTGATGCATGATGAGGCTGCCTGGGGGTGGAGAAGGCTCCTGGGGAGTGGGGAGGCCACCTGGGGGGGTGGGAAGGCCGCCTGGGGGGTGGGAAGGCTGCCTGGAGGCTGGGGAGGCCAGAACAGGTCAGGGGACACACCAGCTCCCCCCTTTCTCCTTTCTGACCCATCTATTTGGCCTGGACAGCTGAAGTTTTGGTCCCCACCTGAGTCAACTTCACCTCATTTGTCTGGATCACCTCGCTACAAGTGAGGCAGTTTGCACTCATCAGTCAAGGAAGCAACCCCTGGGTGTGACTGGCCACAAGACTATCCTGTGGGTTTGCCTCTCAGGAGAGGGCTAAACGGACCCAAACAAGTGATTTATTTGTAAAGAGTCACTGTCGCACTCTCAGGTTTAGTGCCACGGGAACAAAAAAATAATTGCTTTTTTGCAGAAAGAGTGTTTTACTGCACATTCTAGAAAATATTCTTTGGGCCACTTTAGCATTGCCTTTGCTCTACAGGGCTATGCTTTTTGGCACATGGATGTGGAAGCTGGTGGGGAGGTCTAGCGAGAGCAGAGAGAAGAGCCAGTATGACACTGTGTCATTAGCAACAAGAATGAAGTCTCACTCTAGGAGTCATTTAAGAATTTCCTTCTAGACGCCTGGGTGGCTCAGTTGGTTAAGCGGCTGCCTTCGGCTCAGGTCATGATCCCAGCGTCCTGGGATCGAGTCCCACATCGGGCTCCATGCTGGGCGGGGAGCCTGCTTCTCTCTCTGTCTCTGTCTGCCACTCTGTCTGCCTGTGCTCACTCTCTTTCTCTCTGACAAATAAATAAATAAAATCTTTAAAAAAAAAGAGAGAATTTCCTCCTAAAGAGGAAGGGAATCAAAGAGCTCTTTAAATTAGAGCTCGTTCCCTCACAAGCCCATCTGCCCAGCATGGAAAATTTACCACTGCCCTCTGCAAACAGGAAAGCTACAAGTGAGGCTGGGGTGAATGGCCTTTTTTTTTTTTTTTAAGATTTTATTTATGTACTTGAGAGAGAAGGTAGGTGCAAGTATGTGCAGGGAGAGGGGCAAAGGGAAGGGAGTGGGAAAGGCAAAGGAGACAATCTCAAGGAGACCCTGCACCCAGCTCAGAGCCCCATATGGCCCCATCTCATGACCCCAAGATCACAACCTGAGCAGAAACCAAGAGTGGGATGCCTAACCGACTGAGCCACCCAGGTGCCTGACTAGTCTTTTGATAGAAACATGGACACAGAGAAATATTCCTCTATTATTAAGAAATAGCGCAAGCAGAGTAGCAAAGAGTAAGGGGCCCTTGGCTCAGTGCGGAGGGGTGGTGGGAGCCTGAGGCTAGCAGAGGGGGTACAGGTCCTGCCTGGGAAGGGGGGCAGCCGCTCCCAGGCCCATGCACTGTCCGTATACAGGAACATGGACTGAGCATCACTGGATTGTCCCAGTTTGCAGAAGATGCTAAATACTCCGATTTTCAAGTGACTTCTTCCAATTCTTAATTATCAGCGCTATTATATTTTTTAAACACTATACATAAAATAAATGTGTCAGCTGCAGCCTCTGCCCTAAAAGCTCCAGGCTAAAACAGGAGACCCCATGTTCTCTGCATGGGGAGCTCAGACATTGAAGGAACAAGGGTCTGTCACTGTCCACCTCCTTCAGGATCCGTCCGTGGAGTGAGGGGTCCGTCCTGTCTGAGCCATGAAGGCCAGTATGGGTTCTGAGCCATTTGAGGAACGTGGGGGATTAGTGTTCAGGCAGATAATGCAGGCAAAATGCCCTGCCTCCCGCAGCTGATCGCAGAAGTGGGGACTCGCTGAGCCCCTTTCACCTCTGGCCGGGTGAGCTGTAATTACCCAGGACAATGCGCACAGTGTCCGTCTTCCTTCTGCCTTGTCTCAGTGAAATCCTAGTCACTCTTTAAGACCCAGCTCGTATGTCACCATCTCTGGGTCATCTTGCTCGATGCTTCCCATTGAACCTAATCCCGCCACCCACCCTCTTCTACGTCCTGCAACAGCCCACATAGATCCACCAACTGGAGAGCAAGGTGACAGGTGCTACATCACGTTGGGAACCCCGTGAGGGCTGGGGTTGGAGGTCGGGGTGGAGACCACAATTACTGAGCAATAATCATGAACCTGGTGTTTTGTAGCCATGGTCTTAGGGTGTTTTGTGTGCTGTGAAGTAGGTCGGTTTTCTACAGAGAAGGAAGTGAGGCTCAGGGAACTTAAGTGACCAGTCTGGGGCCACACAGCTGGGATGAGACAGCTGAACCTGAATCCAGGCCTGGTGCATCCAGAGGCCATACTTTCCACACTCCAGGTCAGTGCCACAAGTATTTGTAATTCAAGAAACAACCACAATCGCAAAGTTCTGTTCTACGCCGGACTTGGTTTACAAAATGAAATGCGAAATTCTGCAGAGGTTGAGTGTGTGTGCCCCCACACTGAAACTCTAGACATACCAGCATGGAATGACCATCACGATATGTTGTTAATGACGGGAAAAGGGTACAGAAGGGTGGGAACGGCACGCTGCCCTCTGTGTAAGGCTCTGTGGGTTTAAGCTTAGTTTCCCCCACTAGCAGAGCCCAAGACAAGGATTTGGGAACAAGGACTTGATTTGGAAAGGAACTTCAGGAAGCCCCAGAAGAGGAGGGGAAAAAGAGTCAAGGAACGGAACAAAGCTCATGAATGGTATGTTCATGAACAGGCTTCCAGTCTGGGCAGTTGAGACCAGATCCATGTGGGGACCTCTGGGAGACATGTAAACATATGTCAGCAGCCAGGAGAAAGCACTGAGCTTCTTTTGAAGAGTAGGAGAGGGGAAGGAGAAGGTGGGGTTGGGACAAGAAGGGGGAAAAGCAGGAAGGGGAAGAAGATGGACAGGAGGAAGAGGAGAAAGGAGTGGACCCCCCTGGCTACCTGGGCCCCCACACCCTAGAGACCACTGCAAACTAAATGCTAATTTTAGAAAATCTGTGACTGAAGCTGGTTGAGGCTGCACTCCCTTTTGAAAGAGAACATCACCCCCCCCATCCCAACACACTCCCCACAACTGACAAAAATGCTTGTATATTTCATTAAGGAAAGCTTGTGTCTACTTTTAATACCTTGCATGGCTAGCTGACCCATCTTTCATACCACCACCAGCTCTGGGATTTCTGGCTCCAAGACTCCAGGGGCCATTCATGGGGACAGATTCAAGTTCCCACAGCAAGTTAATGCCAAAATCAAGCAAAAGGCTCAAGGAACCAGTACCACTGACAGTAGCAAAGCTTCCTCCAAGCAGCTTGGATACTAATATCAGTTCCTGGCCCCCTTTCTTAGCTATTCAAAACAGCCCATTTAAAAAGCAACAACAGGGACGCCTGGGTGGCTCTGTGGGTTAAAGCCTCTGCCTTCGGCTCAGGTCATGATCCCAGGGTCCTGGGATCGAGCCCCACATCGGGCTCTCTGCTCAGCGGCGGGGAGCCTGCTTCCTCATCTCTCTCTGTCTGCCTCTCTGCCTGCTTGTGATCTTTGTCTGTCAAATAAATAAATAAAATCTTTAAAAAATAATAAAATAAAATAAAATAAAAAATAAAATCAACAACATCAAGCCAGTCTGCAGAAGATAACTTTGCCTAAATTATGTTCGTACTTGCCTATTTTCAAGGAATCTCTGTAATAACACAGTATTAGAAGCCATTGCTCATCTGTTCTCCTGCATGGGCTTATCTCTTCTCTCTTATGTGGCTGAACAGTCGAACCCTTTACAAATTGGTCATTTCCTTCTTTCCTTTGCAATCTCTCAGTTCTTACATGACTACATGAATTCCCTGTATCTGCTCTGGTTACTTTGATCTACCCTCTGGGGAACCCCAGGCGATATGGTTACAGTGTCACAGACAGGAGCAGTACTAGAAAGTAAAAACAAAACAGAGGATAACAGAATCGTAGGGGGACTTCAGCACCCCCATCAGACATCTCCATGAGGGCTGGGGCCCTGTTTCATTCACCACTGCACACAGGTACCTAGAATAACGCCTGGCACATCATAGACCTTCACTCAATGATCTTCATCAGCCCTGCCCCCAAATAAACTTGAAGTCCAAGTACAAAGAGTGAGTTTGCTCTGCAAACACAGGGCAGGGACAAGACCCCTGGCACCCAACACCCTTCCCACTTACACTCAGACTATTCTCCCTCCTACTGAGTCACACACACATGCCCACACCCATCCCAGACACCCTCCCAACCCCGTTCCCACACTCCACCCTTCAGCCCGGCATCCAGCATGAACAGAGCAAATGGAAGACTGTGAAATGTCTGGGCTGTTGGATTCCTAGAGCCAGAAGTTCCCTCCCAGACCTGTCTTCTCTTCCATCTTCCAGGTCAAAAGATGCACGCTCAGGAGCTAACCCGTCTTGCACCAGCATAACCGAGAGCCTGACATACTGCACCATATAAGAGAAGGTATGATGCCACTATTCACAGATTCCAAAGCCTCAACATCTGCAGAAAATTCTAGACCTAAAACTTTTTTTTTAATCAAAATTATCAGTTTAGACTAACAATTCAGTATTTGGGGTGACTGGACCCCTGTGATCATTATCTTTCATGCCTTACAAAACTCTGAGACATCCCCCCACCCCCGCCCCAAGAGTCTGGAGTATATGGAGTATATGGGAAAGGGGCTTGCTCCAGTACCCACAGCAAGATGATGACAAAATCAGACCATAAAGCACTGACTAGAGAGGAAGCTAAATCAGTTTTTAAACTATACCTTGCTTCTCCAGCAATCAGGCTCCCCACCGGGCTCACCTGGTCAGGAGAGGCAGAAGTTTGCTGCAGTTTTACAGAGTACTGTTTTGTTCTATCAGGGCTGCAAGTCTCCAGCAAGCAGTGGCCATATTACCCATCGCTGTAACCCTGGGATCCCCCTCAGTGTCTGGCATATAGTAGACACTCAATAAGCAGATGGGAATTGAGCAAAATCCAACTAAATCAAGAAAGGAAGCTGGTTGAGGGCCTTCCAGGTATCAGACACCAAGTGGCATGATTTCTATGCTATTTCAGACAGCCTTTGTATCCCCTCTAGGAGAAATATCATTCCCCTGTAGTAGATGAGAAAACAGATTCAAGAGAATCGACAAGTTACAGAGGCGGGACTCAAACTCAGATCTGAGTGACGGCAAAAACACTTCTCTTCCAAATACTCACGGTCACTTTCCAAGGTTCTGATCCTACGGAGCATGGCATCCCACAAGGTGTTCCCAGCTCTAAAGGCATTTGGGGCACCATGTACTTTGGAACGCTGGGTAATGAGAAGTGGTGGTGGTTCATCAAAATGTGAAGGGACCTGGACCAGAGAGATGATGGAGAGAGTGTTCCCGCTGGCTGCAGGCTGGGTGATAGATTGGCCATTCCCCCAGCGGGACCAGGGGTGGGAGAGAACTTCCACACACACTTGCATTTTGAATAAGGATCTGAGAATGATGCCGGACACCCCTCCACGTGAATTACGATTCAGGAGAGAAACACAATAGAGCAATTTGCCTCTGTAACTAATTCCTCTTGTCTGTAGCGCTGAAAGACCAATACTTTAGCAGCCAGTGAGTTGGATAATTGGAAATAAGGGCAACTCTCTGAGCGGGCTGAAGGAAGGCTGAGGAAGGCTGGTTTTTATCAACCTCGGGGCTATCTTTTATAATCAGTGTCTATGCACAAAAAATACAACATATAAATACAGAGGAGAAATAAGCAAGCCTTCCTCATCTACCAATACAGGCAAATCTCTCAAAAAAAAAAAAAAATACTATCTTGAAACTCCATTAAATAGCAGTGAAACTCAACAACCTGGCTTTGGCAGGAATCTTGGAGGTAGGTTATTGAACTAATACTTCTTCAAATTGAGCAAAATTTTGCCAGAATCAATGTTCTTTCCAATAGAGACAGAGAGGAGACTAGACCAGGACTTCGTTGTAAGGATGTTTGTCTTCTGATTACTAAGCAAGATTCAAGCTCTTCTTGGCTCTTGCAGTCACTTTTTGACTAGAAATCCTGGCAGATGTGTGCACCCAGTGATTCAAACAATAGTGCACACACACACACACATACACACACTCACACCTGCCAAACTCAGCCCCCTCCTCCACGTTAGTCCAAATTCTTATGTTATCAGCCAATTTGCACCCAAGCCAAGCCAACATCCAACTCACCATTTAATAAGCATCATGGAGCCTGACAATGAGGTTTTGCATTTATACCCACAGTGGTTTCCCTTCCCCCGTCAAGTTATTTCTGATTTCTGTGGGCACAGATTTGTAAGTGTAAAAGCCACAGGCAAAATTATAGGCTGGGGTCTTCCCTTGGGTAAATAATGAAGGCAAACGAGTCCTGGGGCAGGAGTCATTTTCTAATTAGAGATTTTACAAATAATAGAAGAGTTCAGGCATACTGTTTGGTAGTGCATAGAATATGCAGAGAAAGATGGACTGTTCCATTCACCAAGACCTCTTTGGAGCCAACACTGCATGTACTCTGAAGACATTTCTTGTGAAGCTGCTGGAGGCCAAGGTAAGACTCCCAGAGCAAGCCCCAGACACAGGGTGGTGAAGAAACTACTCTGCATAAGAAAGGAGTGGGAAATTTGACTTTCTGGGAGAAAGCCTGGAGAAGGGGAGAGGAAGAGAGAGATTGACGCTGCTTGGCAACAAGGAAGGAGAAAGAAAAGGAAACCCCACATGACAGGGTAACCATGGAATAGACTGGAAGCACAGAAGGTCTAATAACACCGCCTAGCCCCTTATTCTTAATAAAATATCAGTATTAGAACATGACTCCCTGATCAGAAACATTCGTCGCTTCCTGTTGTTTCCAGGATACAGTCCGAAAGCCTCAGTCTGCTCCCCAAGGCCTGCCCACCCCAGGCTGGCTCCAAATGTTCACTAGCCCCCCATCCCTGAGGACACTGGGACTCCAGCCCCCGTCCAGGTTCCCCCACCTTGGGCAACACCTCACTCTACCCCAGCGTCAAGGGAGAAGGTAACGCTATGTAACTTCTGAAGACCTCCCCCTCTCCACACTCCCGGAGGACATATGACTTCCCAGGGACCTCCATTCCCGCCAGCCTCCACTCCTCTTTCTCTACTTCCTTGTCACAAAATCACACGATCACTCACCCAAATTACCTTTCCCTGCTTGCCCTGCCCCTCTTTGAGAACGACCCATCCTCTGAATCCCAGCAGGTTCCCACCAACTTGAAAACCCCCAATGCCATTTTGCATGGGTGCCCAGCCTGCTATGACCTGCTGCGGCTCTCACGGTGGGGACCGTCACATCTTTCATCTGCCACTTCTTTGGGTCACCACTCAACGCTTCCACATGTCAATGTCCTGCTTGCTCGTCTGGATCCCAAAGCCTCAGAAACTTGAACTGTTAAGTTTATTATTAGTACTCCTCTGGTATCACCAACACACTCGTCTACAGTTCCAAGCACCAAACAGAAACTAAATAAACAAAGTCAATTAACTGGCTTCTCTCTACCAAGCTCAGACTTTTTGGCTCAGATCCACAGGCTCCCTATAGCTCAGAACTTTCTAACTTTCTGGAACTCCACCTGCTGGAGAAAAACTTGGTTGCTTGTTCACGGAGCCTTGTTTATCCCAGATCTGGGACAGCAAGGGGACCTGTATCTGGGCGCAGGGCACGTGTTTCTCTGTGTACCTACAAAGTGAAGGAGCAGACGTTCACTGAAAAACTACTGAATAAATCACTTGTTACAGGTAAATAATGGATTCCTGCAAGAGCTGGAGTCTGTTGCTTTGCCTATTTTGGGTCAGAGTAAACAGTGAAGGGGTGTCTTCTTCCGATCCCTTTATTTGGGAAAGCTACATGAGCTTCTTGGGAGCAGAAACCATTGTCTTTCTAGCTCATTCACCACCATGTCCCTGGCACAGATGGGCACTTGATGTGTGGGGTGAAGGACTGAATTAATGAACAAACACGAGCACAGTGAGGACCCTAGGGGATGTCCACAGCCTTCGCATTGACAGCCCCCATCAGATGGTGGCTTTCACAGGGTTTCTCTTGAGCAGCAGCTGGGGGATGGGAGATGTTGAACACGTGGGGATGTTCAATGTCTGGTGGTTCCTTTCGTCATCAGCCAAATGCTGCAGCTGCTTCCCAGCTCACCTTGCTGGAGCAGGAGGATACAAGGCAATACCTCCAGGATGGTCCATGCCAGCCTGAGCACCCAATATCCAAATCCATGAAAAACAGTGCCTGGTGACCTTGCAAATTCCCTACAGGGTCAAGTGGGTCTCAGGAGACGCCCATAGATGGGGATGAGATATGGCTTCCCTCAAATCTAGAAAGGGATCTGAAGCACACAGCCCTTCGGGGTAAGAAGGTTACGTCCTGCCAGGCACTATTTCTGAATGGTCTGCCCAGTGGTGGGGTTTGTCCCCAGGAAACACTCTCATGCCTGTTCCTCCCCTGTCTTAAGACACAATCCCTACAGGATAGCTGGCCAGAGTGAGCAAAATATAGACTTGGTTCAGGCCAAAACTAACGAATCCACATACAGTCAAACCCAGGACCATGGTACTAAGCTCTCAGCCTCTAAGTCCGGGCAGAGAAAGTGCAGTCACATCCAAAGGAGCTGGGAAAATCTGGGTAGTAGAGCACAGTGGTTAGTTCAAGCATGGACCCTGGAGCCAGACTACCTGGGTTTGAAACCCACCTCCACCATGGCTCAATATATGACCTGAGGCAAGTCACCTCGCCTCCCTGTATTTGTCTCCTCACCGGTAATGCCCTTAATTTTCTGGATGTTAGGCAAGGTTATATATAATAGGGTAAATTCACCAGGGGGATTGGGTCCTCCAAGACTGTCATGAGAGGGAAATACGGTAATACTCAGTATACTTGCCTTCATTACCTATCGCTGAGTAACATACCTCCCCAAAAGCTAGTGATGTCAAACAACAGTCATTTATTCGCTCCTGGTTTGCAACTTGGACAAGGCTCAGCATGGATGGTTTGTCCAGCTGGCTGGCTCTTTTGCGCCAGAGAATCAAAGTGGCTTCACCCGCATGGTCTGGCACTTAATCTGGGGAAGGCAGGAAGGCCACAGGACAGCTGACTCTCTCTCTTTCTTCATAGCCTCACCCTCCTGAGTAGTCAAGACTCCTCTGCGTGGCTTCCAAGGAGCCAACACAGAAGCTGCCAGGTCTCTTATAGACCAGGCTGGAAACTGGCAAAACAAGTCCATCACATGCTCTTGGTCAACGGCTTGTGCATCCAAGGAGGGTTGGAATGGTGACCACTGCACAGACACTGTCTTTTCCTACATTAGCTGGAAGGAAACCTCAAGTCTAGACGCTAGATGGGATAGAGAAGTAATAATGCTCTCAACTTGAACTATCTCAAGTGACCACCAGCTAAACATAAAGCACCAAGCTACAGCAAAGTGACGTGCAAATCCCAGGGCTCTCAATCACCCACTGTGTCATATTGAGGACGTCACCTTATACTTGAACTACCCCAGTGCTCCCCTGCTTTTATGTGGGGGGTCTCTCACTCCAGCAGGCAGCACAGAGTGGACACCTTGCCATTTGTAGTACTCGGCATTTCTGGATTGAATAAATTCTAATATGATCTGCCGAATAGATGAACAAATGACTCAATCAGTAAACCAGTGAATTGAATTAGTGAATAAATGGGGAGAAGCCCCAAAAAGTAGACCCTCTCCAGGGTTGATGAACTTTATCCCAAGGAGCAGTTTGTATCAAGGACCCTCTAGTGGCTGAAGCTGAAACATCTCTCAGTCCTGAGACCCTTCTAGTAGCTGTGTGACCTTGGGCAAGATAGTGTCTTCCACATAGTAGATGTTCAATTAATACCTGTGAAATGTGTGAATTCTAAAATATTTGTTAAATAGTTGAACGAATCAGTGAATGAACAAGAAAAAATGAGGCCAACAACAAACAACACCACTTCTTCCCCACTGTGCAGGTGGGTTCTGTAACTTAAGGCCCCTCCTTGTTGGGAATACCATTTGGTGGAAATTTCCCCTACTCTCCTCCTGCTTCTTCCTCAATATAGCAGTTGCCATATTTAGCCAAACATTGTCAACAGCATTAGTTAAGTGCAGTTTTTACCTCTGTGCAGGTGTGCAATACACCATACCTTATGCTTCATTTTTTAGTATCCTTGCCCTAGCTGAGCTACCAGAAAAGCTGGAGTTCTGAGTTTTGCATGAAGGCTTTCCAGACCTCCTTGCTGTGTCAGGTTGCGCATCTGTTCTGCTTCCACCCTGGTAAGAACTCCCTTGGGCTGCCTCCACCAGCAGCAAGAGCAGTGACAAAAACACCAGTTCATCATCTCCCCTGACATTCCACTAAATTGTTAGCTCCCTGAGAGGTGTTCTGTCCACTTGGGGCAACATCTGTCTAATGCAGTCACATCTACTACTACAACCACACCAGTAGGACTTTGACCACCCATACTACTAATAACTACAATAGTAAGTCTCAGCTACTATTATTATTATGGTTACAATGTATCAAAGATATAAACTCATTACTTTCTTTAGTCCTCTCAATACCTCATGAAATGGTTATAATTATAATCTCAAATTTACAGATTAAGTCCTAAAGCCCAGAGATGTTAGGTAACTTACTCAAGTTCCACAGCTTCTCAAGAGCCAAGCAAAGCTCTTAGTACAAGCAGCCCGATTTCAGAGCTGCTTTGTCACATCAGAGCCATGACCATGCTGTTCTCATCTATGTCTGTCTCTCCCTTTAGATCGGGAGTTCCTTGAGAGTTGGGGCCACTTCCTCCTCATCCCTGAGGCCTCAGCATTCAGCACAAAGCCTGGCACAGAGAAGGTGTCCAGGGGAAGATGTTAATTGGATGAATGAGGACTCTGTGACCTGACACAAGGGGCCATTCGTTCAATGGCATTAACCATTTGAGGAAACATCTCATCTATCAAGCTTCATTGCTCCAGTGGAAAAAGCATTCTAAAACCTGGCCCACAGACATAATTAGCTTTTGGCTCTAGGAGATATTCATTTCATCACTCTTAGCCATCACAGGAATTGGACTGAGTCGGGCTGAGATGCAACAAGACAGACCGGATTCCTAAAAGCGGTCTTTCTTTTTCATTTTTTTTTAAAGATTTTATTTATTTATTTGACAGATAGAGATCAAAAGAAGGCTGAGAGGCAGGCAGAGAGAGAGAGAGCGAGAAGGAAGCAGGCACCCTGCTGAGGAGAGAGCCTGATGTGGGGCTTGATCCCAGCCTGGGATCATGACCCGAGCCAAAGGCAGAGGCTTTAACCCACTGAGCCACCCAGGCACCCCTGCCTTTATTTTTCTTAAGGTCCTCTTACTTTCTCTCCTTTCTCTCTCTTTTCTCCACTCTTGTCTCATAGGGCATAAATTCCAAATACTTAAGTTTGACACCTTGGGGAAAACAATTTACCCCAATTTTTTAAATTTTCACATTTGGGGCATTTCTGCTGGAAAGCGCTCTAGTTCCTCTCCTTCCTCTTTCCTCTGCTACCTATTCACAAGCACAACCTAACAAGGCTGGGAGAAACCTCAGCCACTCAGGAAGGATGCCCCAGGAGGTAGTCTGGGATGATGCCCGAACGCCTAGCACATGTCCGGGGCGGCCCTCAGTGAGATGCACAGATTCGCACACACCATTTCACATAAGCCCACAACAGGGCAGAGTATCATTAGCTCTCTGTTTGCAGGTATGAAAGCTGAGGCCAGGGACTCCCAAATCCTCAGAGGCTAGCCCTTAGACTCTAACCAAGAAGCTCACATCCTAGCCCCATCCTACAGGATGTGAGATGGAAAGGAGGTGATTTCTGAGTACATGAAAGCCCAAAGTGACAAAGAGTACAAAAAAGGTAGTCACGTTGGGATGACTTATTTTTAATAATTGATCTTATTTCTGACATAATTAGCCCACATGGGGAAACCTGGAATGTTTTTCAGTGGGAAAAATCTTCCCAGAACATTTGAAGTGTGACCCCAGGGAGCTGGTTAAAATGTAGATCTCTATGTCCCACCTCAGATAGACTGAATCAAAACCTCGGTGCAGGGGGGTGGGGGGTGGGGGGGGCATGGGTTGGATCTCTACATTAACAAGCCTTTCCCATCCCCAGGGAAAATTCTGATAAAGTTTGAGAGCCTCTATCCTAGAGGCAATGGACGAGGTCCACTGTCCTGGAAAGATAATAGGCATTGGAGGAGAGTGGAGGTGGGGTAACACCTCATACCTGGCCCTGTGGGTGCTGTCCCAGGTGCTGAAAGAGGTTCTTGAGAGACATGCCCAGAGAACCCTCCTCCAAACCGTATCTGACCTCTCTATACAGGGAAATACTAAAATTACCTTTTCTCAATGCCAGAACTACTGAATGAGCATGTCGTCTGCCAGCTTCTACATGTGAAGCCAAAGGTCAGAATCTTAAGAAAATTAAATTATCGGGCCTTAAATTGGAAGGATCTTACAAACAGCATTTTCTAGAAATAACTCATCTCTACTCATTCTGCTTGTTTTCCTGTGGCAGGGAAGCATACTGGAAAAGGGAAATTGTCAAACATGAACTATTACTCAAATTTGGGGTGTGTACAGTCCTGTACACATCTCTGCCAAGAAGCTTCTTGGTGAATGTCAGTTTCTGTGCATCAGCACTGAGGACACTTTCACTGGATCTCCAGATGCACAACTGAAATTCCAGCAAACCACAGGATACTAGCTAAGTCATTTCAAGTCAACTCAAAAATTCAGTTCTTTACTGAAGCCCCAATTTCTCATTGGTTAAATGCTTCCATTCCCTGCCATCCCAGCCAACCACCAGCCCACATGATGTCAAACCTCCGCAGGAAACACTTTGGTCAAAAGCATTTCTCATTCCTCTTCCTTTGTCAGAGGGACAGAAAGGCTTGGCTTTTCAAATATTCCCCAAGTTGAAAAAAGTGTGGCATATAAGCTCAGTATTCAGGGAAATGAAGCTTGCATTAGTGTAGAGTTAGCCTTTTTTTTTTTTAATTTGTGGGATGGACTAAAAAAATACTGAATTTCATATAATTTTTACCATCGTAGCGTGAGAAGCCACTTGCCATATTTAAGAGGAACTGTGATGGGCCCTGGGGTCCTCCAGCAGAAAGTAGAAGACAAGGAGCCAAGAACAGAGCTGTGTATTCCCTGAGATGTGTGGACATGTCCCAGAAAAAGGAGACCAGAGGAAAATGTTTCAGAGCAAGCCACAACATGGTGTAAAACAATGCAGGCCCTTTGCTTTCTTTGGAAAATCATGTCTTAGAGGTTCTCAACTGGAATGACCTGGGATGATCTGGGACGATGATGTTTGGACTTTTTTTTTTTTTCAGTTGTGTGTTGACCATTTTAGAGATGTGAATGCTATCATGGCAGGATTTATTGGCCCACTCTCTACTCCAGGACAGGACTCCCAGGGCTTCACAAATGGGGCTGACTCAATGCTCTGCCAGGTGCCAGGACTTCTACTCAGGGATAAAGACCAGTCCTCTAACCTCTCTGGAGCCAGGCTCTGTTGGCATGGGCTAAAAGCTTTGAGAAATGCACTCTTGCTGTGCACACATGCTGGTTTCTATGGCAACAGTCATCAAGGCTTGGACCAAGGTTATCAGATTTAGCAGTCCCTACAGAGGCTAAAGACAACTGTCTGGTGCCTTCTCAAGAAGAATTTTTTTCTCTTCCCTGATCTGACATCTGATGGTCACTGATAACTCAGTATCACGCCCATGCTGCTGCTCCCCAAACACATCCCACAAATTCCAGCTTCTATAAAGCTGTTTTTTCCACCTCCAGACAGGACTACATCACAGTATCACAGAATGCAAAGATGGCATGCTTTATTTAACTCACAGCTTTCTTGCGATGGGAGGTTATCTACAACTGTTACTTTTATTCACTACCATTTAGTGAGCACCTATGATATGCCAAGCACTGTCCAAGGCACTCAAGATATACAATTTCATTCCTTAAAACAGCCCCATGAACTCAGTGTTATAATCCCCATTTCACAGATGGTAAAACTGAGGGCCAAAGAAGCCAAGGAGCATGCCTGTTGCTCCATGTGGGGGATCCAAGATGGGAACCAGGTCTTTCTGATTTCACCAAAGCCGCCCTACCTTTCCGTCACTTACTGATGCCCACCTCAGACGACAGGTTACCTTAATCTTTCTTCTTAGAAGACTTCATAACTTTTCCAAAGTCTTACATTGTTTCCAAGCTTCTTCTCTGTACTTTCAACTATCATATCTCCTTTGAACATTTCTACTCTATCTGCTTTAGTTTCTTTTTTTATCACCCCTTTCTGAACCATCTTAACTTTCTGACCTTTTGCACTGAAGTCCTAAATAGGAATTATTATCTTAAAAAAACTAATAATAATAGTTTTCAAATTTGTGCTTTTCAATGCCACAACATGCCAAGATTATGTCCTTTGAGATGCAGATTTCTTTGGGTTGTATTTATTCTAACAGTTATCTTCTGGTTGTCGATCTTGGCAGGTTGGGGGGGTTGTGTAGGACTGAGGAAAGATGGGCAAAAGAACAGAGATAAATTGCCTGGAATAATTAAACAGTCCAAAGTCTCAACACATAGTGGAGATAATAGGATCCCATCCTTTAAAATACTCTCAGGTAATGAATAAAGAATGGTCAGTGAGTATCATCATTCAAGGCTCATCTATCATTCGGGGTCTGGCATCTTTACCCACTTGCAAAATATTCCCAAGTGCCAGCATCCTAAACCAATGATCACAGCAAATAGGCTGCCTCCTAAATAAATTTCATATCACCAAACTCGATTATTGCATTTTTCAGGCATAAATGTGCAAACAGGCTGAGAATATTGCAACCATCTCTCAGTGAAGTGGTTATAATGACAGGGCTAGAACTGATTTTGGGGTTTTCACAATTTTCAAGTGCCTTTATAGAGTTTACCTTTCTCTAGGCTCTGTGTGTTTTATTTATTGGTCCACCCTCTTTTACTGGGATTTTTTGGTTTTTGCTTTTGCTTACAGCTTGGTCTCCATTTATGGGGCCTCAGCAAAAGTCATCCTCCAAGCCTCCCAGAGAAACAACACACACTTGGATACAAAATCAAGAACATAGAAATTATCTGATAGCCTGGGACCGTCAAGTTCTTTCTACAAGGAGCCAACTTTTCAATTCACAATAAGCAAGGAATAACACCAAATCGGCAACAATTTAGTCCTTGTTAGAGTCACTAAACTTTTTTAAGTGGAAAGAAAAATTTAGATTCCTGCCTCTAGTTTCCAGACAGAGGGCATTTGGATCCATCCAATCTTCCCTACTCTTCTTTCTACTCCTAAGTGAAGGAAGTGCTTTGCTCCGACCTACTAACAAGTCATTTCCCCCAACAATCTTACAAATTTCCCTGTATTCAGGAACCTCTACTCACTACACCTAGAATCAAGCCACACACATGGATCACTGTAGAAGGACACTTGACCAGAGTCAGAAGTCCTGGTTCCATCAGGAACTTGCTGTATGTCCTGAATTGATGATCCTATTTCTACCTCTCTTATCTGTCTGTCTCTCTCTCTCTCTCTCTTTCTCTCCCTCTCTCTCCCAGTTATTTCCAGTTTGTGAGCAGAAAGGGACACTTGCTGGAGTGCCTGGCTGGCTCGGAGAAAGAAAGAGTGACTCTTCATCTTGGGATTGTGAGTTCAAGTCCTGCATTGGGTGTAGAGATTACTGGAAAGAAGGAAGGGAGGAAGGGAGGGAGGGAGAGAACGAGGAAGGGAGGGAGGAAGGAAGGGAGAAAGAAAAAGACACTCATGGAAACCATCACAGTGGTGGGACCCCTGTGGTTTCTAGTGCCCAAGAGTTGACTGCAGCCAACTGGGTGTTCTTACAGCAGTCCGGAGCTGCTCCTCCTTATGGGTAAAGCTAGACCAGAATCCATTTAGAGCTGATTCAACCCAATTATCTGTAAGAATCCTCAAGTCATCTCTTGATTGTATGGCTTAAACTCTGGACTCCAAAAGGAAGAGGCTATCCAAGCCCCAAACAGTAACCACCTAATTCACCCATAAACTCCAGGCCCACTTAGAGTCACCCCTCCATGATCTAGAAGTGCTTTGCAGTCATTGCTTAATAGCTTGGAAGTAAGAACATAGCTGTCCAAAGCTCTGGCTTAGACTCCAGATCAACACTGCCCCACTTCGGAACTAAGATGCCCATTCCCACCCCAAGGCTGATCATCTCACAGCACCTGATCCCTAAGAAAGTGAGGAGAAAAAGATAGGGGATTCACTTAAAACTCATTCCCACCACACACTCCCCAGCCAACACGCTCTGCTGATGGTAACTCATCTTCATTTGCAAAGTCATAATGAAAAAATCACGCATGTAGGTTTGATCTAGTCTGATTTGCTCAAAGGTTCCTGACTACCCAGAGGATAAGGTCCCAGTTCCTTCACTTGCAGGTACTACCTTTTCTCATCTGGCCCCTATCTTCCTTTCCAGGCTAATTCTTGCCAGCTCCCATCCCCTCACACTCTGCTCGTCAATCCCACCTCCAGTCAAACTTCTTGCCAACTCCCAAACACACTGCGCTGTGCTTCCTCCCACATGCACTTGCTGTTCTTCTCTTTGACATTCTTCACTTGCCCACTAGTTAATTTCATATTGGTTCAGGCTAGACTCATCACTAAACCCAACCCAACTTTGACCCCAGTAGGGTTGACCGCTCCACTCCTTGGTCCACATGGTCCTGTCCTACCCCTCCGTGTCATGTCTCCTACTACTCTACAGAACATTTGTGTGACCAAAGGAAGCATGTGCCTCTGGATAGAGATGGGGTAATTATCATGTAGCTAACACAGCAATAGGCACTTTGTGTAAACTCGTTGCTAACATAGCAATAGGCACTTTGTGTAAAGTCATTTGCCTAATGCTGTCCCCATACCATGATAAGAAAGTTGAAGGCGGGAGAATCATTTCTTTTTTTCTCATAGCATCCCTATGCCCGACGGTTCATAAGCACCCCAGAATGTTTACAAATTTAAATTCAACTCATGCAACAGTTGACAACTGAATGACCAATGACTGCTATAAAGCGTCCAAGGGGCTAAGGTTTCATGTAGTAAGACCAGCCACGGAGAGTTTTCTATGGCTTTATCATTAGACTGAGCCCAGGAGGCCCACTTTCAAGCTGAGTTTTCAGGGCTGGAAATAATAGAAAGAAGGAAAAGGAAAAAAAAGAAAAAAAGCTCTCAGTGAAGTAAACAAACATCAACTGCAAAAAGAAGGCGAGAGGTAAGGAAAGGATATAAGGATTACAGCGATATCCTGGAGAAAAGCTCTCAGTGAAGTAAACAAACATCAACTGCAAAAAGAAGGCGAGAGGTAAGGAAAGGATATAAGGATTACAGCGATATCCCGGAGAACCCTAGCCGAGCAAGTCACCCTGCTCTCTTTGCTGGATGGGCAAAGGTATCATTTCTATGCCCAGACTTCATCATCTTGAATTTTTTTAAGGTGATAAGTTGTTTTAATCAACCTGACTTATTCTTTTTGCCTCGTGTCTGATGCAGTCGGAAGCTAGAAGGCAGTTTCATGCATTTCCTTCTTCTATTGGGTAGATATATTATTCTCTCTTCCAAGTTTTTCTCTTGAGAGTATCCTTTCTTTATTACTTTTCTTCTCAGTTCTTATAATGAAAGTTTTGCAAAGCATGACTACTGTTTTCATTCCTGATTGAAAAAGAAGATGGTACAAATAGAAAGAAGATGAGTACAGCTGGAATGATTTTTAAGCACAACGTTTTGTTCTTAATGGATGAACATCAACCAAAGCATAGAAGCTGAAGTCTTCGCAATGAGGGTACACACCTCTGAGCTGTGAGAAGGTCCTGAACAGAGGTAAAATGAGACCAGGAAGCAACGTGCCTTTCCTTGCTTCTGTGATCTGTCTTCTCTCACCGCTTTATAGAGGACTGTCTTTTTGTTTTTATGAAGACTGCATCCGTAGCCATGGTTGGCAGTGTGCTAGCCACACTGTTGGCACATAATCGAGTTTTATCTTGATTTATGGTAATAATAATCATGCAAGGTGAAAAAAAAAAGTTCCAATCAATTTCCCACAGCTTCGTTTACCACTTCCTTTATACCTTCCATGCAATTACTGGAAAGGAAAAGGCTTCATTTGCACGCATGCAAACACACACACACACACACACACACCTCAACAATTCCATCTTTATTATATGTCAGATGAAATTCCCAGGAAGGCATGATGGCCAAAGAAAAACCCCACAATCCTGAAGCTCTACCCAAAACACTTCTCTAACTTGGCTGCATGTCCTGCAGCAAATCACCCATGTTTGTTTCTAAGATGACTCTGCTCCCTTGGCCACAAAGCCTGGGGCTCCCACCTCTGGCTGTCAGCCATATCAGATGGCATGATCCTCAGACCAACCACACTGACCAGTGAAATAATGCTGCTTCTCATGATCTTCCAAGGGGTTTCTTGTATTTGCCTTCTCTGTTGCAGGGAAACAGTTTGAAATAATGCTGGTCATATTTGCTACCCAAATGACCGAACCAAACTGAATTGATCATTTGTGGTTATTCTCTTACTCACACCTAGAGACTCAACCCAACAGTCTTCTCTTCCATGAAGCTTTTCTCATAGGATCACTGTGCCTTACACACACACACACACACACACACACACATGTCTTCTGTGCCCCCACAGCCCAATGTTTATACCTCAATTTAACACTTGATTCATATCTGTTTCCCTCTAGAGGGCAGAGTCCATGTCTAATTCATCTTTGGGTATTCCATGGAAATTCCACACAGGGAGGACACATAGTAACCCTCAAAGAGGAGTGGCTACAAGGGTTTAAATAGAGATCAACTGTAGTAGCCAAAAATGTCCTGTATACGGGGTGCCTGATGAGGCAATGAGATGATACCATTCAAGGGAGTCTGTTTCAGGCAAGCTATGGAATAGAAACCAGAAACCACAATGTAAAACCAGATAGGACCATGAGACAGAAGGAGGTGAACTGGTGTTTTCTGTGGTTCCTTAATTCCCTGGCTCTTAAAAATACACGGATGCCTAGGGCTCATGGGCAGTAAGAGACCTGAAGGTGGAATAACAGTTCATGACTGTCCTTGAGAGACACAAGAAGGCAACAACAGAGGAGAAGTCACCAGAATCAAGAACACTGCTCAAAGCATAGAAAGTTCTGCAAACACTATGGAAATCCTAGTAAACTGTCCAAGTCTGTAGTATCGGGACACTTAATAAATCTCACAGGCTCATAAGTTCTAGTAATGATTAATATAATTATTACTTGGTCAATTAGGACTTGTTTAGTTGTAAGGAATGGAAAATCCAACTAAATCTACTTAAAGGATACTAAAAAAAAAAAAAAAAAAGACATTTCTTGCTCATGTAAAGACCTTTAGACCTAAAGATGCTCATGTAGGTGCTCAAATAAAACCATCAGAAATCTCTTTTCTCCAGCTGTTCCCCTGATATTAGCTTTCTCCACAGGGAAGGACAGATAGCCCTCAAGAGCACGTAGTTTAGAGACCCAAGGGAAAAAGAGAATGCTTCTTTCCATTAACTTCAGCAAAAATTCTGAGGTTGTGCCTCATTGGCTGGCTTAGGTCATGTGTCAGTCCCTGAGCCAAACACTACAGTGACATGGATGAAATGTCTTCATTGAACAAGTCAGTGTGTCAGAGGAAAGAGGAATGGATGCAACCAGGTCAGAACAAGGTAGATGGGATGGACAGGCAAACCTATCCATCTACCTCACCAGTATTTAGCATTTATTATGCACTTTTGGTCTCCTAGGCATAGCCAAGAAATATCAGTCTGTGTTGTGCTGGCTTTTTCTAAGCACTCAGCAAAGAGGACCGCAAAGAAAATCTTTCTCCTTCAATGCAGCCACCTCTCCCAAAACTTCTGCAAGGATGGAGAGCAATTCATTCCAAGACCAGTGTGACTTAGATTTCATAGTCATTATGTTTGAGACACTTTAGGAATCAAGATCAAAAGATTAGCAGCAAAAACTAGGGAGTGGGGAAAAGGTAAGAAGATGTCAACTTAGAAATTATATAGTCAGGGGGTGCCTGGGTGGCTCAGTGGGTTGAGGACTCTGCCTTCAGCTCAGGTCATGATCCCAGGGTTCTGGGATCGAGCCCTGCATTGGGCTCTCTGCTCAGCAGGGAGCCTGCTTCCCTTCCTCTCTCTCTCTGCCTGCCTCTCTGCCTACTTGTGATCTCCGTCAAATAAATAAAACAAAATCTTAAACAAAAACAAAAAAAAATTATATAATCATACAGCCCAAAAGGATCATGGGTGAAACTACTGCAAACAATTAAAGAATTTAGTAAAATGGCCAAGTAGAAAATTCACATGCTATGCCAGCTCCTAAGCTACTATCCTTCAGCTCCAAACCCACCTGTGTATACTGAGCTTTGTGATGCAGAAAGGGGACTCTACACACCCAACTCCAGTTTTGCCGGCTGAATAAATAACATATTCATCACAGGGAGTACTCGTGGGCCATGGAAACCTGTGAGATCTCTTTATTAAGTGCCCAATACAAGAGACTGGGCAAGTCTTTTCTCCCTGTGTGGTGTTAACATCAGAGGACCCTGGAGAGATGGCACAGCTGAGAGGGAAGGAGGGATTCCTTCCTCCATTGGCTCCCTGCCTACTTCTGGTTCCTGTCACTATCCCCAAGCAATAACCCTTCACTCCAGTAGCAGTCTGGTTTCCAGTTTCGCTAAGAATTGCAGACCCAGCCTCGCCACGCACACTTCAGAGACACCAGTTTCAGCCAGCCAGCGTCTTCCCCTGAGAGGTCCGCTTCCCACGGGCTCTTCCTCTGAGCTTGGAGAGACCAGCACCAGCTGGGCAGCCCCCTCCTGAAAGCCCAGGCCCCTCCCCAAACTTCTAGATTCAATAATTCCATCTTTTTCCCTTTTTACTCAACCCCAGGCTGCTGCCTGTAATTTCTTCCTCTGTGATGCCTTGGTTTTCTCTTTTCATCTGTTTAGTTACACACATAACACCTTTATACAACTTAACAATTACTCGTATTAAATAATCTCTCTTAAAATACTTGGTTCTAGCGGCTCCTGGGTGACTCCGTCATTAAGTGTCTGCCTTTGGGGACGCCTGGGTGGCTCAGTTGGTTAAGCGGCTGCCTGCGGCTCAGGTCATGATCCCAGCATCCTGGGATCGAGTCCCACATCGGGCTCCGTGCTCGGCGGGGAGCCTGCTTCTCTGTCTCTGCCTGCCACTCTGTCTGCCTGTGCTCGCTCTTGCGCTCTCTGACAAATAAATAAATAAAAATCTTTAAAAAAAAAAAAGTGTCTGCCTTCGGCTCAGGTCATGATCCCAGGGTCCTGGGATCGAGCCCACATTGGGCTCCCTACTTGGCAGGAAGCCTGCTTCTCCCTCTCCCACTTACCCTGCTTGTGTTCTCTCTCCCTCTCCCTCCCTCTCTCTCTCTCTCTCTCTCTCTCTGTCAATTAAATAAATAAATAAAATCTTAAAGAATATATTTGGTACTATTTCTGTCTCCTGAACTGGACCCTGATTCATACCTATGCAGAAAGCAACAGACTTCACATATATAAAATAACCACTTAGAAGATATATGGGAAAAGAAGAGAAAGCCCCATTCATGAGAACAAAAAGGAAAAAAGTAAGATAAGTATTAAACCAACAAGAAATGAACAACCTATATGAGGAAACCCATTAAATTCTCCTGAAAACACAAAAATAGTTTGAACCAAAAGAAAGACACACACTCTTAGACAGGAAAACCTAGTACCATAAGGATGCGTTCTGTAATCCCAATAAAGATCCAACTGGATTCTATTTTTCTCTGGATCAAAACAAATTGATAATAAAGTTTATGCAGAAGAATAAAAAAACAAGAATATCAAGAAAACTCTGAAAAACAAAGAATAATAGGGAGGTGGGGCTAGACTTATTGGGTATTCAAGCGTATATTTGAATAAAACAGTGTGCTCTGATGTCACTAAGACAGGCAGGCAGACTAATGATCCAGAACAGAAAACCCCCAAATTGACCTCACTATATATGATTAAGACAGTATCTTCAATAAATGAGAAAAGATAGAGTTTTCATAAATGATGTTGAAAATACTGGATGACCGTGTGGGGAAAAAAAAAATAGATTCATTTCCCATATCATACTTTAGGATAAAGTCTAAATGGAGTAGAAATTTAAAAGTTTTTCAAAATGAGTGAGGAAAACCAGTCCTAGCTATGACTCAAAATCTAAAAGCAATAAAATAAAAGATATAGAAATCTGAAGACACTTTAAAAAAACCTCTTACATGGCAAAAAAAAAGAGAGAGAGAGAGAGAGAGAGAGAAAAGAAATCCATAAAGTCAAGACAATGGCGAACAGGGAAAACTATTGCAGTGAGTACCAAAGAAAAATATTCCAGATATATGAAAAACTCCTAAAATTAATGACAAATTTAATGTAAGCAAAATTGATAAACTTGGAATTCAAAAAATTCAATGGCCCTTAATAAAAATGATACTCAACTTTTTTCAAAATTAGAGCAAATAAAACTGCATATATGACAAAAGAGTCAAATCTAAAATATAAAAAGATTCCTAAAATTATTAAGAGAGAAACAATGGGGGAAGAAAAGGTTAATAGCATTTCACAAAAGAACATATTCAGAGGACTACAAAAAGGTACTTTTGTATTTATAAATTATAATTTTAATTTATTAATTTATTAATTAATATTTATTAATTAACTAATATAATAGATTATTATATTAATTATATAATATAATATATTATTATATGATATATTTTTTTAAAGATTTTATTTATTTATCTGACAGACAGAGATCACAAGTAGGCAGAGAGGCAGGCAGAGAGAGAGGAGGAAGCAGGCTCCCTGCTGAGCAGACAGCCCGATGCGGGGCTCGATCCCAGGACCTGGGATCATGACCTGAGCCGAAGGCAGAGGCCCCAACCCACTGAGCCACCCAGGCGCCCCAGATATATTATTATTTTAATTATGATTTATATTTATATTATATAATTATATTATATAATTTTATAATTATATATAACATATAATTATATAATATATTATTATATTATATAATATGATATTATATTAATTATTATATTATATTAATATAATATAATTAATAATGTGATTATAAATTATAATTTCATAATTTTATAATTATAAAATATAAATTCATAATTTGCAATTATGAATCATAATTAAACACCACTAGATACCCACCGGAATGGCTAATATTTTAAGACTAGTGACAATTGTTGGCAAGGATATGGATTACTCAGAGCTCTCACAGGCGGCTGATGAGGTCTAAATGTGTACGACTACATTGGAAACTATTTAGTGTCAACTAAAGCTAAACCCATGCCTATCTCATGATCGAGAAATTCTACTTTTATATAAATATCCAAAAGAAGTGCTTATGTCCAGAAATATTCATACCAGTGTTACTTATTTAAAAAATGTTTAAGCTAGAAATGATCCATATGTCCATCAACAGAGTAAATATGTCATAATTTATTTACCCACACAGTGGATACTACAGCAATAGGAAATAACCAACATACCACAATAGAAACACATGGATATACCTCACAGATGTTATGTTGAGTTAAAACAGACAGAAATAAGACAATGCACGCTGTGTGGTTCATTTATTTACGGTAAGGACTTTTATGGTGCTAGAAATCAGAATACTAGCTACTTTTAGCTGCCATGTTGAGAAAGAACAGAAAAGAGGTTTCTGGATTCAGGAAATATTTTATATCTTGATGAGGATGGTAGTTACACAGATGTGTTTGTAAACAGAAATATATCAAACTTTTCAATTATAATTAGCTCACTATACACATTTTGCATGTTAGACCTCAATAAATTGCAAAAATATTTTAAAAAGTAAACTGAAATACCATCTCTCACCTATTAAATAGGCAAAAATCAATAAATTTGACAACACTCTCTGTTGGTAGGATTACGGTAAAATGGGCACTCATACATTGTTGGTACACCATTGGTAAGGCCTAGCAAAATCATATATGCATCTATCCTTTTTCACCTAGCAATTACACTTCTAGGAATTATCGCTGTCAAAAAATACAAAATGATGTATATGCAAAGATACCTACTGGGGCATTTTTCATAATGACAAGAGATTAGAAGGAAGACCAACGTTCATCAACCGAAGGCTTGTTGAATAAATAATGAAACTTCCATATGAGGAAGGATCATGCAGAATAAAAAAGGATATAGACTATTTTCCCTATTATATCCTTCGGTGACAAAAGGTGCAGAAGATTCTTTAGGGTGACCCGAAGGGCAGGGGCAGGTGGTGCAAAAACAGCTACGTATTCTTCGACACTCCTTTTGTCCAGAATTGGAACCTCCTTTCCTTCCTTTTGAATCTGGGCTGGCTTGCAACTACTTTGACCAATAGAACATGGTGGCAATAAGACCAAATCAGTCAGGGCCTAGACTTTGAAAGGACTGGCACTCCACTCGACTCTCTTAAAATCCTAAGCCACCATAAAAGTCCTTCTGCCCTTTCAGTGAGACCACCCTATAAGAAGACCCTGAAGCTACTTGGAGAAGAAGGGGAGTCCAGCTGAACCCAGATTTCCGGCCACTCTTGCCAAGGCACCAGTTGTGTATGTGAGCTGACTTAGTTCTCCCTGGCCAGCCCACTGAGGCCAGCCACCACGCGAATATCATTACCCCCACACAGAGCCAAAGAATCACATACACTAGTGATAAGCATATTGGTCATTTAAAATTGTTACATGTATTTTGCAGCAACTTTTCAACTTGACATCATTAATAATCTAAATGTTGAATATAAGATTATAAGTCAAAGAAGTTAAAGAAAGACGATAAAGTTAAATTTGAGTGGAAGATATCAGTATGTGCTCATATTTTTTCTGTTTCTAAAAATACGTATTTCCTAGTTCTAACACTAAAAAGGTCTAGAAGCAGTCACACTACTAGGTACACCCAAAGAATACAGAAATACTAATTCAAAGGCATACATACATCCCGATGTTTATTGCATCATTATATACCATATTGTGGAAGCAACCCAAGTATCACTGATGGATGAATAAATAAGAAGATGTGGGATATACATACTCTGAAATATTACTCAGCCATAAAAAAGAACAAAATCTTGCCATTTGCAACAACACAGGTGGAGGGAGAGACAACGATGCTAAGCAAAATAAGTCAGTCTGAGAAAGGTAAATACCATATGAGTTCACTCGTAGAATCTTAAAAACAAAACAGACAAGCAAAGGGGGGAAAAGAAAGAGAGAAAGAGAGAGAGGGGCAATCCAGAAAAGACTCTTAACTACAGCGAACAAACTGCTGGTTGCCAGAAAGTAGATGGGGCAGTGGGAGGGGTGGGGTGGGGAAGAATGGGTGAAACAGGTGGTGGGAAGGAAGGAGGGCACTTGTTGTGATGAGCACCGGGTGACGTATGGAAGAACAGAATCACTATATTATTTGTGAAACGAATAACACTGTATGTGAACTAACTGGAACTTAAATAAAATCTTTAAAAAAACATAAACAAACAAATAAATAAAAGGTCTAGAAGCAAGACAAAGCGGTAGCAATGAGCAACCCTAATGCCCAGACTGGGCTGTTTAAATATGGTTCCCCACAGAAAGGCACCAAGACTCTTCCCAGGAATGACTGGTTCCGAGTTTGGGGCTGGAAATACACAAAAGGAGCCCGAGACGGCTTGCACCAGGAAGGCAATGAAGCCACCGAAGACAGGCAGGATCATGCTTGAAGGTCACAGGAGCCAAATCACAGGCACACGCTGGCCTAAGCCACTGTCACATGAGGAAAAAAAAATAATAACTGCAGGGGAGTGAAGCCTATCAAACATATAAAAATTCATGAGATCATTCTGACCCTACAAAAAAATTAAAATCTCATTCATCACCACTGGAGGCTGCTAAGGCACCAACTTATTACTCCATAATTTGATAAAGTGAAAAGATCAAATATTTACTCTGCCTTTTCTGTATAAATTCTATTTCATAGTAATGAAAAGATAGTTGAGGGAAAGTTTTCCTACACAGAAAAATCCAAGGGAATAAAAGGCGAAGGAGGGGTGAGATTTGATGATCATCATTTGGCAATCCCACCAAAAGAATGCATTTAAGCAATAACTAGGAATGGATGCTAAATGCATTAGCTGAAAGTTTGATGGGGAACACTAAAATGGAGAGATCAGGCTTACAGCACCTAAACACACAAATCCAACTTTGCAACATTAAAAGAGGAAGAGCCACGCATGACACGCCTCGTGATGTATTACAGTACAGAGCACAGGGTTCCACCTACAAACTTATGAAATGCTCGTGTCTTAAAAAAAAAAAAAAAAAAAAAAAACCTAAATCTGTTCCATCTCCAGATATAGCTGCAAGATCACAGGAAACATCAGGAATAGAGTTGCAAGCTAAATGACATGAGAAAGTAATCAATCAAATCCAATGTAGAGTATTCCGCAAGCTGAATGTTCTGGTACCTCTGGCAAATAAAATGGCATTTTAAAAAAGGGAAGAGAGTCTAAGAGAGATATAAAACCCAAATGCAATAGTATGTAGACCTTTTGTAGAGCCTATGCAACTAATGGCAAAATAAGAAGGAAGGAAGGAAGGAAGGAAGGAAGGGAGGGAGGGAGGGAGGGAGGGAGGAAAATAGGGAGGAAGAGAGGGAGGAAGGAGAGTAGGGAGGGAGGGAGGTGCTCTGCCTTTGTTTCCTAGTTAAAAGGTAAAACTTAAACATTCACCCACCCTATGACCCAGAAATTATAAGCTCAGTTATTGAGCCAAGAGAAATGAAAACATATATCCACAAAAGCTGTGTATAAGAAAGTTCATGGTCATTTTGTTCATAACAGTCAAAAAGTGGAGGAGAGAGAGAGGGAAATGCCCATCAACAGGAAAATAAAGAATTTGTGGTATATTCACAAAATGGAATACTAGTTCTTAACAACAGGAATGAAATATTATATACAGAAAATATATGATCTTACAGATACTATGCTAAATGAAAGAATCCGAACACCAAAGACTATTGCATGAGTCCCTTTATATGAAGTTCTGGAATAGGCAAAACTAATTTATAGTGAAAAGGGTAAGGAAAGTGTCTCTGTTAGGGAGGTTGACTGCAAAAGGGCAGGAGAGTGCTTTCTAAGGTGATGGAAAAGTTCTAGATCTCAGTAGGGATGTGAATTACAAGAGAGCATACATTTGCCAAAACTTATACAAACGTACTTTTAAGATCTGCACCTGTCATTCTAAGTAAATTTTGCCTTAAAAAAAAAAACTATAAAGAAATACTAAACTCTAGCCGACAGGTTTTCTTTCCACAGTGATAGATATTAACAATTCTGAAACCAATTTCTGTATATTATAGGCTTGAGCAAATAAGTAGATCTACTGAGGGCCAGTTTTCTCAGTATTGAAGGATGGAGATACATATGTGGAACAAAAAACAGCTAGAATGTTCTCGTTGGGACAAGAGGCATCTGTATCAATTTGTAGTTGTTAATAAAGCTTTCAACAATTTTAGTTTTATAAATAAATGTACATGTGTATATACATGTATTTCCTGTCTCTGTCCACTAAGACAGCAAAGAAGCAATGGCCGTGAGCACAACTAGAACCCAGAGCTCGGTTTCTAAATACTCTTCTCCACTAGAAAGAATAGGAACTTGAAGAAGCTGATTTCAGAGATGGAACAGGGAAAACATAGGGGAGCCTAGAACACCCTGTTGCATCAGAAACTAAGGAAGTTCTGGGGGCTCCTCGGTAGCTCTGTTGGTTTAGTGTCAGCCTTTGGCTCAGGTCATGATCCCAGGCTGCTTTTCCCTTTCTCTCTGCCCCTCCCCTTCTCCTGCTCTCTCTCTCTCTTTCTCTCTCTCAGAAATTTTAATTAGGAAGAAACAAACAAACAAGCAAACAAAGGAAGTTCTCAAAGAACCAAGATCTCCCTACCAATTACTTACTAACTATACAATAGAGATACCTGGAGACTCTCTTAACCAAAATATCCAAGTTGACCTCACCAAGACCCTCCTGATATGATGCACTGAGACCACCACAACATCTCAGATTTGGTCTGTTACTGTCAAAGAGGCATAGCTTAAATCATAAGAAAATTTCAGACAAATCCACACAGAGACATTCCACAATATAACTGACCTGTACCCTTAAAAATAATGATGAGATCAAGAAAGACAAAGAAAGATTGAGGAACTTTTCCATGTGAAAAAGACTACAGAGACATAATTAAATGGGTGATCCAGGATTGAAGTTGGACTGGGAGAAAATACATAACCATAAAAAGAGCTATTAGGAAAACTGCCATATTTCGTATGTGGGCTGAGGATAGATAATACTATTATATCAGTGGTAAATTTCCGACTCTTGATAATTATACTGTACTGCGGTTATATAAGAAAATGTCTTTGCCCGTAGGAAATGCATGCTGAAGTGTTTACAAGTAAAGGGATATGATCTCCAATATACTCTCACATAATTCAGGAAATAGTATGTAAGTAGTAAATCAAATAAAATGGAAGCATTTGGTGAATTCAGGCAAAGAGTATATGAGAGTTCCTTGTGCTGTTCTTGCAACTTATCAGTCTTCAATTATATTTTTTTTAAATAACAAACCAAAAAATAATTATTTGATAAATCAGAAAAAAGAATATGGACAGAATTAGATGATATTAACCAATTCCTGGTAATTCAGAGTGGTGTGATAATGAAGTACTGACTATGTTGTTTGTTAAGCCTTTGCTAGTTAGAAATATATATTGAATTATTTGTGGGTGATATGACATGATGTCTGAAATTTGCTTTAAGCTATTCCAGTAAAAACAAAAGGTATGGGGATAGATAAAAGAAGAATGGTTGAATGCTGATAACTGATAAATCTGGGTGATGGGCCCAGGAAGCTTCAATATATCTTTCTCTTTCTTGTTGCTTATAATTGAAATTTTCCATTTAAAAAATAAATAGGTTGCCAGATATGTAAGGAAAGAATTCTCCAAGTAATGGAAAAGGAACATTATGCCCCAGGTCCTGGTTCCCACTCTGTGGTGGCCTCACCAGGAGCCTGGACAAGGCGACCATCTGATCACATCCGCCTGGTCATCTGCACGATGAGGCTAACGAAGCAGCCTTGGTCTGCCTTACTGTCACTTCTGAGGGAGAGTGAAGATGATTTTCCCTTGTCAACTGAGCAAGAAGCACCTGGCTGCCCCTTCCTCTTCCATCTAGCCCAGCCAGGTGGGTTCTGCCCAGCCAGGTGGGTTCTCCTCAGCCAGGAGGGTTCTGCTCAGCCACGTGGGTTCTCCTCAGCCAGGAGGGTTCTGCTCAGCCACATGGGTTCTCCTTAGCCAGGAAGGTTCTCCTCAGCTAAGAGAGTTCTCCTCAGCAAGGTGGGTTCTCCTCAGCCAGGTGGATTCTCCTTATCCAGGAAGGTTCTCCTCAGTCAAGAGGGTTCTGCTCAGCCACATGGGTTCTCCTTAGCCAGGAAGGTTCTCCTCAGCTAAGAGGGTTCTCCTCAGCAAGGTAGGTCCTCCTCATCCAGGTGGGTTCTGCCCAGCAAAGTGGGTTCTCCTCATCCAGGTGGTTCTACTCAGTCAGGTGGGTTCTCCTCAGCCAGGTGGATTCTCCTCAACCAGGAGTGTTCTGCCCAGCCAAGTGGGTTTTCCTCATCCAGGTGGTTCTGCTCAGCCAGGTGGGTTCTCCACATCCAGGTGGGTTCTGCTCAGCTGGTAGAGTTCTCCTCAGCCAGGTGGTTTCTGATCAGTCAGGTGGGTTCTTCTCAGCCAGGAAGGTACTTCTCAGCCAGGTGGGTTCTCCTCAGCCAGGTGGATTCTCCTTAGCCAGAAAGGATCTCCTCAGCCAGGAGGGTTCTGCTCAGTCAGGTGGGTTCTCCTCAGCCAGGTGGGTTCTGCTCAGTCAGGTGGGTTCTCCTCAGCCAGGTGGGTTCTGCTCAGCCAGGAAGGTTCTCCTCAGCCAGGTGGATTCTCCTCCCAGAAGGTTCTCCTCAGCTAGGAGGGTTCTCCTCAGCCAGGTGGGTTCTCTTCAGCTAGGAGTGTTCTGCCCAGCCAAGTGGGTTTTCCTCATCCAGGTGGTTCTGTTCAGCCAGGTGGGTTCTCCTCAGCCAGGTGGATTCTCCTTAGCCAGGAAGAATCTCCTCAGCCAGGAGGGTTCTGCTCAGTCAGGTGGGTTCTCCTCAGCCAGGTGGGTTCTGCTCAGCCAGGAAGGTTCTCCTCAGCCAGGTGGATTCTCCTACCAGAAGGTTCTCCTCAGCTAGGAGGGTTCTCCTCAGCCAGGTGGGTTCTCTTCAGCCAGGAGTGTTCTGCCCAGCCAAGTGGGTTTTCCTCATCCAGGTGGTTCTGCTCAGCCAGGTGGGTTCTCCTCAGCCAGGAAATTTCTCCTCAGCCTGGTGGGTTCTGCTCAGCCAGGTGGGTTCTCCTCATCCAGATGGGTTCTACTCAGCCAGAAGATTTCTCCTCAGCCAGGTAGGTTCTGCCCACCCAGGTGGGTTCTGCCCAGCCAGTTGGGTTCTCCTCAGCCAGAAGGGTTCTGTTCTGCTGGATGGTTCTCCTCAGCCAGGTGGGTTCTTTCTAACCAAGTGGGTCCTCCTCCTCCAGGTGGGTTCTGCTCAGCCAGGTGGGTTCTCCTCAGCCAGGTGGGTTCTCCTCAGCCAGGAGGACCCCACTGGCTGTGGAGCTGCAGTCTTCACATCCCTGTAGGAAGGCCACATCCCACACATACACCTTTTGCTTTTTCAAATACTTGGCAGCAACAGATGTGGGGTGGAAAGCAGGAGGGGGAGCTTTGTAAGTCTGCCTTCTTTATGGAGAAAATAAATATATTAAAGGTGATTTTTCTCTCTCAGGAAGAAATTAATTTCTAAGTGAAATCATGAATTTCCTGATAGTCGGGAAATAGACAGACATGTCCCTCTCTTGGCAAGTGCCTCCCATGGGCTGATTAACCTGCTCTGTCGTGTCTGAAGATTCATGCAGCCCTCCACCTCTTCCCCTGGTGGGGCAGCCCTGGTGATCTTCAAGCCCTTCTATGTGCTTCTCCGTCTGGGAAATGGGAGGAGACACCCAAATGAAAGTGAGGTTCCAGGAGCAATGGCTCTGGACACAAGGCTGGCTTGTAAGAAAGGCCTTTCGAGTAGTGTTAGGATGAGGGGCAGGTTATTTTGTGGACCACCAACTTTTCTGTGCCTCAATGGGTCATTCTCAGGGCAGCTTCAGATGTGTGCAGCTGTGAGGCTCCATGGCCCCTAGCAGAGAAGGGAGAGGCCCCCAGAAGGCCTCCTTAGAGAACCAGACTCACCTGGGTGACCAGATGTCTTACTGCTCTGTGTCTCATCACTAGCTACCTTTCAGACTGCTTCTGGCCCAGCCGCTGAGGCCACATGGGATGAAGGGCAGGGGGACTGGGTGGGCGGCATTCAGGCAGAAGCAGCAGCTCTCCCCAGGAAAAAGGTGAGGCAGAAGAGCTGCGTCCATAATAAAAATGATGATCACGCATCATTCACGAAGGGTTAAGAGTTTGAAATGTGTTATTCCTTAACTTCTCTTTAAAAAGTTACTTTTGTTATATTTATTTTTCAAATGGTTAGATGTGTTTATTACTTTCCCATGAGAACTGAAACTGGAGATGAAGTGAGTTCTAGAAGCCACAAAATAGGTGAGGAAGTCGGATTCGAACCTACAATAAGTCTGAGTCTTGAGTCCCCACTCAACCTCCATACCATACTGCTATTGGTTCTCAGGAACTGAAGCTCAAATCGAATGGCAATTGCCCAGGGGATCATCGGCTCCAGGAATGGAGGACTCAGTCAAGGGGAGTCAGAGATTCTGAGGTAGGAAACATACCCCCGGGCCCAGAGCACACGGTTGACATACAGTCACTTAGGAGACCCCCAGGCAAAAAGTCAGGGAGGTAGATATGAGGAAGTCTAACCTTGGGGGACAGCTATTCAGAGCAACCATTGAACCAGATAGTTGCTTTTTCCGAAGCTGAGGAGAGAAGACTTGGCCATAAGGCCATTAAAAACCCACTGGGGGCCACTCCGGGTGGGCTAGTTAAACTCAGTTGACAACTGGAAAAAGGGATAGTCTCTGAGGGTTAAGGCTATTACAGAAGGCTTCCTGGAGGAGAGGAGACATCCAGCTCACCCCCAAGGGCAGAAACAATTAGAACAAGACGAGAAGAGGAAGAAATACCTTCAAACAGTCTTGAGGACAAACAGAAAAGATTGCTTGGTATGTCCTCTTCTGGCACCAAATGAGTTTATTTTCCTTCTCTCTCAAAATAAAACCTCTGCCTTTGGGGCTCTTTTGGGGAAAGCGTACTCTACAAGGTACACAGCAATATTCTGGTTTCTCTTCTGATTGCATAAATTTTTCACCTCTTTTCAGGTACAGAACATTTTTAGAGGGATCTTAAGCTCAGAGAGAGCAACTCTGTGAGCGTGAGCACTTTGCTCACTCAGTTTCAAATCCAGGTTTCAGAGACGTTAACCCCTGCCTTTGGGAGGCACAGGGTCAGAGAGGGCCACTTGTTGATGGATTTGAAGAGGCTTGTTGTGGCAGAAGGAGGACATTCCAAATACTGCAGTTTCATCTCATTTGTTGATGTCACCCAGTGTTAAGATTAGCATTTCTACTACTGGGTGGGAGCCGGGAGCTGGGCAAAGTGGCAGCAACAGAAGAGAGTGAGTCACTCCTTAATGCATCTACTCATTCATCAAATATGTATGGAGAATCTACTATGTGCCAGGCTGTGTTTGTTTCACCGATAGCCCAGTTCCTAGCAGACGCAGTCCCTGTGCTCACCGAGTATGCAGTGGGGATGGGGGCTTACATGACAGCACAGGCACCGAATCCCATTCCGGAGTAAGGGCCGGGGGTGCGGAGTGCAGGCAGGCTCCTGGAGCTGTAACGGGGGCTCCCACCGAACCTGGGAAGTAACAAAATGCTTTCCTGGGAAGTGACACGTAAGCTACAAAAGATGAGTAGGAGTTAACCGGAGAAAGAGGAGCTTCAGGAACATTCCAGGAAGAGCAGACAACAAGAGTCAAGGCCAGGAGGCAGGAGGGAGCTAGGTGAGGCCCACGGAACAGGAGACAGAACAGCCTTGAGGTGACAGGGGGGAGGCAGAGCTAGACCGTGGAGGGCCTACAAGCTCAGGGACCTTTATGCGAAGCCACTCAGGAGTCTGAAGGCTGGGGTGGCTTGAATAGAACCGTCTTTGAAAATGTCAGTTCGACTGCTTTGTCCATAATGAATCAGGGACAAGAGTGGAAACAGAAAATAGAAAACAAGTGCCGTAAAACGCATGGGAAGTGAAAGTGACTTCTACCCCAGAGACGGACACAGCCATGGACACAGATGTTGATGGATTTAAGAGACAAAAGGAGGCCTGGGCAACAGAACATTGCCCAGCAGGAGGACAGAGGGCACAAGACACTCCCGGTCATCCAAACCCCACAGGGGGCTTGGACAAAGGAAGAACTCTCAGCCCAAGAGGTGACCTGAACTGCCCAAGATCACCCAGCCAGGAACAGAACCCAGGAACAGAACTCAGGTCTCCAAACCTGAGCCCAGAAATCCCCTGCCTCCCAGCATACCTGCTCCCGGGAGAGCAGCGAGGGTACCACCATCACCAAATGGCTCTCAGGGTTTGGTTTAGGCTCTTCACAAAACCAGACCCATAGTCTAGCGATGCCTTTCACGCTCTGTAGTCAAAACCAGTCTTCGATACATCCCATTCACCAGCAGTCCTGGTAAATCCGGCTCCCCTGGATCCCCACAGGTGGATAATTCAAGAAGCTCACAGAGTCCGTTGTTTCCTCTTGCTGCCCTAACAAATCACCATGAACTTAGTGGCCTAAAATAATGCAAATGTACCCTCTCAATTTCTAGAGGTCATAAGTCTGAAGTCAGTTTCAGCGGGCTAAAGTCAAGGTGCTGGGAGGGCTGGCTCCTTCTGGGGACTCTAGGGGAGAATCTGTTCCCCGCTCCGGGAGGCGGCCTACGTTCCTTGGATCCTGGCTTCTTCCTCCAGCTTTGAAGCCAGGAGCACAGAATCCTGCTTCCATTTTCACTTTGTCTTCTGTGTTCAAATCCCTCTCTGCTTCCCTCTTGTAAGAACATTTGTGATTCCATTTGGGGTCCACCTGGATAATCTCATCAAGATCCCCAACTTAATCACAGCTACAAAGTCCCTTTTGCCATATAAAGTAACATCTACAGATTCTAGTATATTGGGACCTGGATACCTTTCTGGACCATTATTCAGCCTATGACAGCTCCTCCACAAGGAGGGGAAGACAGGGCACAAAACCCTCCAGACAGCCTTCTTAGGACAACTGGGTTCCTGTTAAAATTACTGTACCCACTGAAGCCCACGAAGGCTAAACATTTGCTGTGCACAATCACAGCAAGCCGAACAGGCTGGACTGAGTGCTCAGATCATGCAGACTCTACGTCCCTAACTCAACTCTTCTGAGCTCTCCTGGTCTCTGCTGCTTCTGTCCCAGGTAGCCTCACAGGAGCCAAAACCAGCCATTAAGCAAGCAACGTCTTAGGGCCTCTGCTGGTAAAAGCTCGAGCTAGAGCAGACCTAATCCTCCTCACACACATACAACTAACCAAGAAATTCTAGAAAATCTACGAGTTTAATTTTCTTAAACCACACAGTGAAAATGTACACATGTGAGCAGTCGGGCCATTTTATATTCAGAATCCATCACACTTAGAGTCAGACCCTTACCTGAAACAGTTATGAATATAATTAATCAATCAATCAAATAAAATAGTTATGTACATTATGAGAAAAAAAGAACCCAATAGAAAAAAAAAATGAGCAAAGACTTGAGCAGAGCTCAAAAAAGAGCATAAAGAGGGCTCTATGCACGAGAGGAATTTTCACAGGACTTGGCAGGGGAACATTAGTCTAACCACTTTGGAAAACTGACGGCACCATCAACTAAAGCTGAACGTTTCCATACCGCATAACCCAGTAATTCACATAGAAATATGCATATGTTCATCAAAAAGACATGCATTAGAATGTTCAGAACAGCACTTATTTTTTAAGAAATTTACTATGGATATTTTTAATTGAAGCATGACTGACATACGATATTATATTTATCTCAAGCGTTCAACAGTGATTCGACATTTCTATACACAAGGAAGTGATCACCGTGGTCAGTCTCACTCCCATCTGTCACCGTAAACAGCTCTTACAAAATTCACTATACTCCCTCTGCTGTATATCGCATTCCCTGTGTCTTATTTATTTAGATACACTTTAAAATGAAGATGGGAACAGGCAGTACACTGTACAGTACGGATTGCTTTGAACATTTCTGCGTGCCTTTGGATACTGTTTTGCAACAAGGACAGAGAGTGATTCTGGAGGAGAAAGTGCCCTAGCTCACCACACCCTCCCCCAGCCCTCCAAACATACACACAAAAGAGCCAAGGCGGCTGCAGACACAGCCCAGGTTATTTCCAGCCCCTCTGGACCATAGTGAGCAGTTGCTGGGGAAGCACCCCGCCCCTACCTCCCACGGAAAACAGCCATTTACAGGATGTGGGTAGGACTCTTTAGCTGTGGTCCAAACATTCACAGCACAGGCTCCCTTAGCCCTGGAACCCAGGATCTAAGCAAAGGGCTCCAGTTCCCTGGACTTCTCTTCAGGTATCACCTGGGGGCCCTGCAGCTTGCCTTCTTGGGAAGGCAGGAGCTTTCATCTCACGTTTGAAACAGCCTTACTTGAGCTCCGTGGGTCCAGCTTATTCCAAAGCCCCTTTAAAATTTTCTGAGGTAGGGGCACCTGGGTGGCTCAGTGGGTTGAAGCCTCTGCCTTCAGCTCAGGTCATGATCTCAGGGTCCTGGGATCGAGCCCCGTTTTGGGCTCTCTGTTTGGCAGGGAACCTGCTTCCCCCTCTCTCTCTGCCTGCCTCTCTACCTACTTGTGATCTCTGGCTGTCCAATAAATAAATAAAATCTATTAAAAATAAAAATAAAAAACAAAAATAAAATAAAATTTCCTGAGGCAAAGTGTCCTCAGCCTTTCAGTGTTCTACTGTTTTACACAGAAACCTGTATCAGGGGCCTGGAAATAGTCACCCTGAGCACCATTATTTTTTACTTTTATTAAATGGTGGTAGAATATATGTTACATAAAATTGGCTTATGATATCCATTCTTATTTTTTTAGGATTTTATTTACTTATTTGACAGAGAGAGACACAGCGAGAGAGGGAACACAGTGAAGGAGAAGCAGGCTTCCCGCAGACCAGGGAGCCCAATGTGGGGCTCAATCCCAGGACCCTGAGATCATGACCTGAGCCAAAGGCAGACACTTAATGACTGAGCCACCCAGGCACCCCTCTTATCCATTTATAGATGCACAATTCAGGGGCATGAAACATCTTCACATTATTGTGCAACTCTTAGCAGCATTCATCTCCACAACATTTTCCTATCTTCCCAAACTGAAATTCCAAGCCTGTCCAACAGTAGTCCCCATTCCTTCCTCCCCTAGCTTCTGGAAGCCACCATTCAACTCCTGAATCTACAGATTTGACTACTTTCAGTACCTCACATAAATGGAAACCACACAGTATTTATCCTTTTATGACTGGCTCTCTTCACTCAGCACAATGTCTTAAAGGTCCACCCATGTCATCCATGTTATGCGTCAGATTCTCCTTCCTTCTTAAGGCTGATTCATATTTCATTGCATGTATCTGCCACACTATCTTTACCCGTTCACCTATCAGTGGACCCCTGGGCTGCTTCCACTTTCCCATCATAAAAAGCATTCTAGTTTCTCCACCCTCCAGCCAACACTTGTTGTTTTCAGTTTTACCATCATCTTAATGAGTGTGAAGTGTTTTCTCATTGCAGTTTTGATTTGCATTTCCCTAATGATTGGTGATGATGTTCAGCTGAACATCTTTTATGTGCTTATTGGCCATTTGCCTACCTTCTTTGATGAAATGTCTATCTTTTAACTGAGTTGTTTGGTTTTTTTATGGTTGAGCTGTAGGCAGTTTTTATATATTTTGGGTATTTAGATATTAACCCCTTATCAGATATGTAATTTACAACTATTTTCTTCCATCCCATGTGTTGTCTTTTCACACTGTTCATAGTGTCCTTTGATACCCAAAAGTTTTAATTTACTCCAATTTATCTATTCTTTCTCCTGTTGCCTATGCTTTGAGGGTCGTATCCAAGAAATCATTGCAAAACCCACTGTTCTGAAGATTTCCCCCCCTTTTTTTTCTTCTTCAAAGTGTTCCATAGTTTTAGTTCGTATATTTAGGTCTTTAATCTACTTTGAATTAATTTTTGCACATGATGTAAAGTTACAGTCCAACTCTATTCTTTTCGATGTGACTATCTAGTGCTGCCAACACCATTGGTTGAAAAGACTATCCTTCTCCCACTGAACAGTCCTGGTACTCTTGATGCAAATCATTTGGCCATAGATATAAGTTTGTTTCTGAGCTTCTTTTTTTTATATATATATATTTTATTTATTTGACAGAGAGAAATCACAACTAGGCAGAGAGGTAGGCAGAGAGAGAGGAGGAAGCAGGCTCCCCGCGGAGCAGAGAGCCCGATGTGGGGCTCGATCCCAGGACCCTGGGATCATGACCCGAGCCGAAGGCAGAGGCTTTAACCCACTGAGCCACCCAGGCGCCCCTGTTTCTGAGCTTCTTATTCTATTCCATTGCTCTATACGTCTGTCAGCAGCACCATTTTTAACAATCCCAAAGTAGAAACTAAGCAAGCATCCGTCAATAGCAGAATGGAGACATAAGTCATGAGACGGCTGTACCCTGGAACACCAAAGAGCAAGGGAAGTAAAAGATTTACAGGTAACAACAACACGGATCAATCTTACAGAGATATGTTGAGCAAAACAAGCCAGACGCAAAGGAAGAGTTACCTTATGATTTCATTTACATAAAACACAAAGTTGGCAAGTTTAGTTTATACTTCTAGAAGTCAGGACAGGCATTACTCTTAGAGAAGGGAAGCCACAGTGACAGGGAGGGGCACGACAGGGACAGGAGGGGCTTCTGAGAGGCTAGTGTTGCTACATTTCCTGATCTGAATGCTGGTTTCCTGAGCGTGTTGAATTAGTAAAATCCATCAAACTGTACATCTATGATTTGTGCGTTTTTCTGAATGGGCATACTGTGTTGCAATAGAAGAGTTTTTAATTTTTTTATTATGTTCAATTAGCCAACATAAAACACGTGATTAGTTTTTTATGTAGCGTTCAATGATTCATTAATTCCGTATGACACCCAGTGCCCATCACCACATGTGCCCTCCTTAACGCCCATCACCTGGCTACCCCATTGCCCCAACCCCCTCCTTTCTTAAAAAAAAAAAAAAAAACAATTTTTTTTTAATACCAAGCATTCTATAGATAGAAAGTCTAAAAAACATGACTTCCCTGCAAGAGCCATTCTCATAGCCTGCCGGCCTATCCCTACCAGCTAACCTGTCAGAAAGCTCAGCCCATCAGAACTCAGCAACGCCAGACTGTCCCAATCACATACGTGGAGTGCTGGCCAGCTGAGAACAGCTCATAAAGTCCCCAGCATCATGTACTATAGTTCATGTTCTGAGTTCATAAAGCTGATATAAACAAAGTGCATTACCCATGATCAGTGTCTAATAATAAAACAATAAGATTATACCTGTTGCTAATATGTCTATGACTAGGAGACAGCATGACAGGGGCAGACAATTAAATCAGGATATGCAGTAAGTTAATCCTGGGAGACTCTGGAAGAATGAAACGTGCCTCATCTATGACTGTCACTGGGAGCCTTGCGAGTCACTCCAAAGCACCTCGGGCTGCAGGAGCCTCAGGAGAGATGCCTTTCAAGCTTTTTCATCCCTACTGCTTTGCACCAGGCTGTCTCTCATTGGCTCCCCTCACACCTTTCAGGTGATTCCGTCTAACCCTTGTGAATATTTCCACTCAGCATAGAGGACCCCGATACAGAGCAAGCATTGCAGGGTAGGTGCTCTGTAAGTCTGCTGACTGAGAGGGAAAGAGGGAGGAACCGTTCCTCTGACAGGAGACTATGGAACATTCTGGAAGCCAGCACTGCTCTCTAGACTCCAAACAGCTGTAAAGATTGTCTCATTCCACCTAAATATAGGAATTTGAAAGCTGGGAGTTTAAGGGGTGGCTTGGTGCATTCAGACTTTGTCTCTACTTTAAATTACTTAATATTTTATTTATCACAGATTTTTTCATTCCTCTAGGTTTTTAAAAATATCTCACCAAAATATTATTTATCTTAAACAACTCAACACCAAAACAATAATAATAATTCATTAAAAAAATTCTCAGAAGACACAAATAGACATTTTTCCAAGGAAGACATACAGATGGCCCACAGACCCATGAAAAGATGCTCGACATCACTCATCATCAGGAAAATACAAACCAAAACCACAGTGAGATGTCACCTTCTATCTGTCAGAGTAGCTAAAGTAAAAAACACAAGAAATAACAAATGTTGATGAGATGTGGCACTCTCTGTACATATGGTGGGATTGAATGTGAGCTGGGGCAGCCACTGTGAAAAACAGAATGGAGGTTCCTCAAAAAATTAAAAATAGGATTACCACAGGAGCCAATAATTCTGCTACCAAGTATTCACTCAAAGAAAACAAAAATACAAATTTGAAAAGACATACACACCTTTGCTTATTGGAGCATTATTTACAATAGCCAAGATATGAAAGGAGCTCAGGTGTCCATCGACAGATAAATGGATAAAGAAGTTGTCATGTATATTATTTTTATATATGTGGTGTATATATTATGTGGTGAAATATTATTCAGCCATAAAAAGAAGGAAACCTTGCCATTTGCAACAACATGGATGGATCTAGAAAGTATAACACTATGGGAAATAAGTCAGAGAAAGACGAATACCACATGATTTCGCTCATATGTGGAATTTAAGCAACAAAACAAATGAACAAAGAAATAAGAGACAAACACAAAAACAGACTCTTTTTTTTTTAGATTTTATTTATTTATTTGACAGAGAGAGATCACAAGTAGATATAGAGGCAGGCAGAGAGAGAGAGAGGGAAGCAGGCTCCCCGCTGAGCAGAGAGCCTGATGCAGGACTCGATCCCAGCACCCCGAGATCATGACCTGAGCCGAAGGCAGTGGCCCAACCCCCTGAGCCACCCAGGCGCCCCAAAAACAGACTCTTAAATACAGAGAACAAACTGATGGTTGCCTGAGGGGAGGTGGGGGGATAGGTGAGATAGGGGACGGGGATGACTTACCATAAGCAGCCCTGAATAATGTATAGAAGTGTTGAATCATTAAATTTATACCTGAAACTGACGTAACATTGTATGCTAACAAAATTTTTTTTTAAGATTTTATTTGTCAGAGAGAGAGTACAAGAAGAGTAGCAGCAGGCAGAGGGAGAAGCAGGCTGCCCCTTGAGTAAGGAGTTCGATGTGGGCCTCCATCTCAGGACTCTGAGACGGTGACCTGAGTGCAGACAGTCGCTTAACCAACTGAGCCACCCAGGTGTCCCAAAATAATTTTTTTTTTAATTATTTTATTTCTCTTGATCTTTGGGTCTCCCTCACATTTTGCTCCTGAGGGGCATGCCTGGTTCTCCTCCCCCGGGTCCTGGTGCTGCACTATTTGCACACTTGAAGTAAAAGTCACACTCAGGATACAGCAATCTTAGTACAAGCAGAGTGCTCTTAGGTCACAACCACAGTCTGTGCCCGGAACTTTCCAGCTCGCATGTCCCCAAGCAGTACAAATGCGTTTGTTGGCAACGCCTCACCAGATTTGAATAGTGTTTCAGGGTTTAATTAAATTCCAAGAACACCTGTTTCATCAGCTTATAAATTCCAACTAAATTTTAAGAGGCTTCTGTTTGGCACGCAGAGTTTTTATTTTTCTAGGCTGTAACCACAGCAACATTTTTTCCTTGAACATCCATCCTTCGCTCCTGCCACACACACACCACACCCTCGCCTCCAGCCCCTGGTGGTGTGGAGCGCTCACTGTGGCTCTGCACTCCGCCATTCGGCGCTGTGGAGGTCAAACAACAGCACGACAGCATTCCAGGCTGTGGGTTTTCCTCTTCTCGACGGTTCCCCCGAAGTGTTCACTTTGTACAAGAAAGCACGGCGCATAAACTGACCGTCTTTCACCACCTCGAACCCAGTGACTGAAAGAGCTGTCCTCTGGGTCAGTCTCAACCAGTGCACAGCCAGAGCCCCGGGCTCCAGACCTCCCAGGTCTCTGCTCTGTGAAGGGAGTTAACCCACCGCTCGGTAAGGATCAGGCCACTGTCTGTGAGGCCCCACAGCTAGGAAAGGGTAGAAGAGGGACTGGAAACCAGGCCCCTCAGATTCCAAACTCTGCCCACCTCACTGACTTCTGCTTCCAGGACCCCAAAGAGACTCTGTTAAGGGTTCCCTGAGGGTATGATAGTGAACAAATGTCAAAAATGGCAGTGGCTAGGATAAAGAAAGAAAAAAAAACCTTAAAGAAATAGCATCACCCAAATGAGGGCCTGATTGAGAGGATGGGACAGGTACCATTAAATGGAATCCCCATGAACCACGAAGAGGGAGACAGGTTGTACGACAGCAATGACATTGGGTGTGAGTTAAGTACACGCTACACAGACTGGCCTAACTTCTCTGGGCCTCCGTTTCCATTTTTAGAAAATGGAGGGAATCATTTCTACCTCACAGCCTCGATCTGTGAGTTAGGAGAATTAATTAAGGTAAAATGTTTAGACTAGGGCCCGACGTCTAGTAAGAGCTCGGTGAGTGTTAATTATTATTACTGCTGTCTTCGGGGTTGTTGTGCACCATTAAAATAAGTGCTTTTGCCATGCCTTCCTCAGAAGCTTCCCATCATCTCCAAGACAGGTTTCAAACTCCTGGCAGCTGGAGCCAGCGGCATCACATCCCTGGGTACTTCCCTCCACAGTGACTTGCCTTCCCTCAGGCTATCAGATGCCCCTGGGGTGCCCTCCCCTGACCCTGACCGGGACGTTAAGAGCATACCTGAGCCCATCATCACCTCCGTGGAGCCTTCCCTGACCACCCCAGTCCTCAGGGACCTCCCTCTCTTCTGCTCTCCTGCCTACACGTGTTGCCTGGTTTCACCATGCATGTGCCACACCCCAAAGGCCTCTTCAGCACTGCCTGTCCTTCTGTGGAAGGACACAGATGGGGGGCTGCCGGGGGGGGCACCTCGTGGCCTGTCCTAAGCACCAACTCAGTCCTCCTCAGGCTGGGTTCTCATTCATTCCACCTTCCCCAAATCGTCTCTCCTGTGCTTTTGTGCTAGAACCTGGGAAAACAGCATCGAGCAAAGCAGGTGCAGCCCCTGTCCTCGTGGAAGATGATAACGAACAGGTTGTTAGAAAAGTCCCGATATAACTGGAAACTGCGGGAAGTGCAGTGAAGAAGAGGGAAAAAACGACCTGGGGATTGGTAAGGGTCCTGCCCCTGGACACCAATGTAAACCGACAACCAGGCACAGCCTTGCTCTGCTCTCTGAGGATCACTCTCCCTGCTTGAAGCAGAAACCGCCATTCGAACCACAGCATCCTCAGATCAAGGAAGGAAAAGACGGAACAGGCCTTCCCCATTTTCCTGGCCTTGGCAAGGGTCTGTCTTCTGCGGAGACACCTGAGCTCCAGGGCCGGGAGCTCTGGGACACTCTCGCTTTGGCCATGGGCTCTGGTTTGCAACGGAGCCTCAGAGAGAGAGCAGCTCCTCCGGGATCCCAGGAGGCCTCCAGCAAAAGGCAACATTAAGACGCCCTTCGACTAATTCTTTTCAAAAAAGAAAACAGTGGTTGGGTGTTTAAAAACCCCCAAACTCAGAGAGTGGTGACAAGTAAGATGCTGCAGGCAGCAAACGAGGCTCCGACCACGCGGGGGACCTGACCTGTGCCAACTCCCCCGTTCCAAATCTGCGTGGAGCTTTCCAGGTGCTTTCAGGGGATCTCGGAACTTTATTTTTCTATTCCAAGCAGCATATTCCCTGAAGGCACTTTTAGATAAGCCTGGCAAGTCTCCCCCTTTCTTCCCTGGGATAAAAACCAGCCAACGCTGTCTCACCTTTATTTACTCGTCAGTCTTAACTCAGGGTCCATTTATTCATTCTGGTGGCTTCCCCTCCTTTCCCTCCCCCCACCCCCCTGCACGCAATTACTGTGTGTGACCACAGAGGACCCTCCTCTGGCCATCCAGCCCTGCTACTGCCACAAAGGGCTTGTTCCCCACACAGCCTGTCCCTCTGCAGTCATTCCTGGTGGGTCAGCTTTTCCCGCAGGCCTCTGATCTCTCACCCTCTCCTCCCAGGTCCAAGCAAACACACAGCTTCAACGTCACCTGCTTCCTGGGGCTGCCACAGTAGACTTCTGACACTCGGCCTCCAGAAATGTGTTCCTACAGCTGTGACCCTTGCTGCTTACCCTGCCTTGGCTGACTGTCTTGACCTGACTTCCTCCTCCTCCGTTCCTGTCTGTAGAATGCTGTGCCATCTGCTGGGCACGTCGAACTCCTGCTCAATGGCAGAGTACTGCACCTGCGAGAACCTGATCCTGGGAATCAGGTAAACCTGGGTTTCAATCCCAGCAACCCCATTACCAGCTAAATTCCACTTTATCCTTCTGCAAAATACAGAGACCCATACGCTTAAAAAAAAAAAAAAATCAGAAAAAAAAAATGTTTTGCAGACGGAAAATGTCCTTAATGACATTATGTATAGTCACCTGGACTTCCAGACTTTATGGACATCCTATAGTGATGATAATACCAATCCCAGGGGAATCCATTGAGAATTAACGGGGTCAATACATGTAAGGGGTTCATACAGGGCCACCTGACTTGCGGCCCCGCCCTTAGAAGAGACTCATTAAATATTATGTTGCCTCCTCCTCTAGCCCAGATGGGTCCTTTTCCCACCTATACCATAATAACCGGAGTGGCATCACAGCTGCCTATTACACGCCTCCCAGCCCAGGCCAGGTGGTCTGAATTACAATACTTCCCATCTTCCTAGGCCCCTGTCAAAAACATCCACTCGCTCAGAGGGAATCGAAACCAGGGCTGGCGGCTGTCACTTTCACCTTGTCTTTAAAGTCCCATGCAGCTCAGGGCTTTTATGAAAGTGTATCTTGGCAGTTGCAACTGTCTCACGCTAAAATTAAGAAGTCAAGAGGCTTATTTCATAGAAGCTCAAATTCCTGGCAACAACCTGTACCTTGTTTATTAGGAGAAATGAGTGGGTCTATATATGATCTGGGGCCTCTGCAGAGGTTTGGTTTAGATTGTCTCCAACTCCCCGAAAAGGTACATTTTCCAAGCCCAAGAAGTTATCAGCATTCCCTGCATCTGCAAACCTGTCATTTACAGAGGCTGTATATTCCTTTGGGAAAAAAAAAAAAAAATAACTCTGCTTTGTAGCTAGAAATTTCCTTTGACTTGATCGTGGCTGTGGGCTGAACTGATGTGACAAAGGGGGTTGCTAGAGAGCCCCTATTATACAGGTGTGGTAATCATTGCTTTCCAGAGGAAGTAACCGAATGCATTCCAGTCTTGTTGCAAATAGACAGCTGATGAAATATACATGTGATTGCAATGGAAGAACAGCTCAAACTGGCTTAGGGTTTTAAACAACAAATTCAATTTCATTCAACTTCTCCCTCTTCCCCCTATAATAAGAAGCTCATAGACTATTTCAGTGTCTTGCTTCCCAAAGACATATATACATTGTGCATACGTTTGTCTATATGTGCATACGCTGCCCACACTGTTCCATTTTAAATCTCTACTTTTCTCTGCTTAGGAGCAAGATAAACCACCAGGTAATAACTCCTAGGCAAGGCAGGAGAGCATGGCACTTATTTTAAAAACATCAATAAGTCCCCAGGAAGCTGCCCCGCAGGGAAGGCTCAGAAACGCTTCTCCCACCACCCTCTAAGTCTCACCTTCTTGGGCCCAGCCGAGACCCAACAAAATAGCAGAGACCACACAATTCTGCCCCCAGAAGCAGCTCCCCTCCTCAAACACACAAAGTTCTACAACTAGCTTCTGCAAGGGGGAATAGCATACATCAGCATTTCCCAAATATGTTCATCCCACGACCTCTTTTGATGAATCATAAGATTAATGTTTTGTGAATCAGTTGGGGAATCATTGCTTCACTAAAGATGCCTTGGCTAAGAGAATAATTGAGAAGAGAGAGGCCATCCTGATTATTTTCTTACCTCTCATTATTTGGCAACCTTGACTGGCTCCTGGATCTTCACTGTCAGCAGAGGCAAGGGATTTTTTAAGAGCTAAAACAAGGTCTCCTAGGGAATTCAAATTCCCTAGGAAATAATTCCAAGACCGAATGGTCTCCCAGAGATAGAGGCTAGAATACTCCCTCATTTGGGTCCCCATAGCTAGGATGCACTACTATACAACAGTACATCCATGCCTGAGTACGTGTTGGATTTCTTGGTAGTAGATACACCAGATGTGAGAGAGGACCCCCTTCAGCCATCCTTCCCCCTCCAGAGCTCTAACAGGCACGCATCTCTGGGCCTGAAGCATAAGTAATAACTTCCTTCTCGTTGCCCAAATGTGACCCAGGCCGGGCAAGGGGAACCACTTAAACCTGTGATTCTCACCATTCCTGGAGGGACAGCCAACCTCTGCACTGGGAGAAACCTTATCAGGAGGCCTATGGCAGAAACCTAACACCTTTCATACCCTTGGAGAATTGAATGGTAAAGTACCAAATAGGTACTTTTGAGTACAGAAGTACTCAAAAAAATAGGTACAGAAGAAGTTTGCCTTCTTTCCAAGGGTTCTTCCTAGATCAGCTACTACGGGCTTCAAATCCTCGGCCATTCACACCAATTTTATGATTGACTTAAATTTTGATTCTGCATCTACCGGGGCCCCAAATCCCAGGAACAACAGCAGAAGGTTAGGACTTCCCAAGGCTAGTTACCAACTGGATCCATTCATTCCCTTGCCCCTTCAGGGACAGGATCAATGCTAAATGTAGAGATTAGGGGATTACCATTCAATTCAAAACTGGTCCACCCAGGTTAAACTGAGTTAACAAAGGCATTTAACAAAAGAAAAGTTTGAAGTCTAGAAAATGTCTCCATTAAATTGGGTGAGATTTAAAAGAAAAACATCAACCTGGGGGGGGAGAAAAGTTCCTGGAAGCAAGTACATTCAATTAACTGATACAGCTATAGCGTATTTTTCCTCTTTCCGTGAGGCAAAACTAACTCAGAACAGAATGTAGCCATTTAAGTAATGATTGCAAAATAACACTATTAAGAAGTTAAATTTGAAGAGCACTTCTTGGTGTAAAGCACTCTGCAAAGCCTTCTCTGGTTGTCCGTGGTATCTTATCCTACTCTACAGATGAAAAACTGAGGCTTACATAAGTTAAGGGACCTGCTGAAGATCACCCAGCTACAAAGTAATGAACCTGGGATTTGAACCCAACTATGTTTGAATCCAGAGTCAAAATTCCCAACCAGTACATTCAGTAATATACAGGCTGCAACGTCCTCCTGACCTGCAGCACTGAGGAGACCCCAAACTAACTTCTCACACAGCTAGCGATTATTATGTGCCTGCCATGTTCCCACCACCACTTGGGTTCCCTCCCTGTATCATCACTGAATCCTCACCGCAGTGCTCTGAGATGGGTCATATCTCCATTTTATGTAGAGATAACTGGGGCTTAGAAAGGTTACATGTCCCATGTCATACTGTTAAGAAGTGGCGAGCTTGGCCAGTGACCCACCCCAAGCCATGCCACTCTTAAGGCCATAACATTAGCTACCTTTGTACTAAACGTTTCCTTAACATTTGGAAAAACATGAGTTGTATGGAACTGTCTGGATATGCTGACAATCATGACAAGCTTCCCTCTGCAAATCTCCAGAGTAATCTCTTTGACCCCCAGTTTTGAAAACTGAGCAGCTGGCCCCAAGCAACCAGCACCGACTCAATATGGCGTCCATCATGCTGAAAACTTTCAAGGGAACATTGGTGGCAAACGTTCCTCAAGTTATAAAATTTCCCTCGAGTGGTGTCACAAAACATGGAGGGTTTTATGCAAGCCTGGGCCTTTCTCCAGCTCTTTTTCCCAGGGCTCCTGTTTGGATTCCTCTACTTAGGAACTTTCAGCTTGTAGAGCAGGGGTAAGGAGCTCTGCAGAAAGCTGCGGTAGCAGGTGCGAATTGTTTTAGCCACTAACAGATGTGTGCCTTCCCCACTTCCCTCTCCTCAGCACCCAATATACTATGGACTGAAAACCCTTCTCTCCAGCTCCCACTCTTAATAACACAGGGTAGCTCAGGATCCAAGCTTGAGGCCCAAGTGGATGCCTAGCAAAGACTTTGGCGAGTTTTCTAAGAACAACTTCTTCTCTCCCAGGCTGGCTTCCTCCGCCTGCTGGACAAGTGTCAGCAACTCTCGCACAATCCTAAGCTCTCATCTCAGAGGACAGCCTCACGTTAAGTTTGATCTAGCTCACTTTCCATTCTGTCCTTTGCCATTATCAAATATTCAAGTGGAACGAATGAATGTCTTTTACTTCCCTTGAACATAAAGCGTCTTGAAGAAATCAAACTCCAGAGCCTGCTAACTTAAGGGAATGAGTCTAGTCTTCGAGAAAATGAGTTTGCTATCCCCACCCCCCCAAAACGGTTCTTGGCTTTTTGTGCCCACCTAAAAGGATAATAATATCTTCACCATTACTATGCCAGCAAGAAAAATGTTTCTTTCCCCAGGAGGCAGAAACACATTTTCTGACAGAGCCTAGGAGACAAAATGTTAAATTTGAATTTATTTTCCTTAGAATATCTTTCAAATACCTGGGATTTGCCCCTGAGTTCTGTGCAGTCTGCAGTTCCCCCCAAAAAGCTCATTTATTTTTCATGCTGACTAGAACTAGAGTTTGATTTTTCTCCAGTCCCATTTCTATCTCCCCTGGAAACTTCCAGAGGAAGGACCCTGATACCTAAGGGAAGAGCAGCTTGGAAGAGGAGTATGGAAGGGCTGGCTACTGAGCAGAGCCCGCAGTGGTTTCCTGAGGAAGGTGACATGGGACAGCACGTCTCAGGGATTGTTCTCCTTTTCCTTTCCTGAGGTTCCCCAGATGGAGCAAGTCCCTGAAAGGTTCTGGGGAGAGTTCTCTCAGCATCTGCTTGTAATGCTTCATCACACCTTTCACAGCTGTGTGAGGAAGCAACCCAACGTGGGGCAGGAGGAATCTGACACACCTTCTGCCAGAGCAGTCCACAACTAAGGGGAACCAAATGGGAGCCATAACAAGGCTCTCGTCAAAACTATTGGAGCATTCGAGTCCTGAACCAAAAAGATTCTCATGACATGAGCCCTAAAGACAAAAAGGAAACATTTCCCAGACTTCCTTACCTGAGCCCCAAACCACCCCCCCAAAACTGTGGGGTTATCTTCTCTTAAACTCTGGAGAATTCTGAAAGGACAAGGATGGAGCCTATGTGAGGTTCGGAATTCAATCTGCCAGCATCGGAGAGTCCAAACAGGCTAACACTGCTCTCAGATAAACGAGGGCAGCCGTAGCTACAACTGGACCAAGCACTGGCACTGTAGCGAATGCTGCCTCAGTGGACACAGCAGCCCGGGCCCCCAGGGTCCCGCCTGTTCATCTGTCCAGGTGCAGCTCCTTCTCATTGCTCTGCTGGTCATATAGACCCAATTTATGTCTTCCCATCCACACCCATTCTTAATCTGTTCATGTCCAGCAACACTTGCCAACCTCAGTGAACCGAGCTTTATCTGTCGACAGAGATTCTCTGCCCACAGCCCAGCCCATCAATACCTCAAGATCACCGAACACAAACCCGTATGGGGGCCATTCAAGGGTTTTAAGTAGAGGAGGAATGCCAACACACTGGACCGTGAGGAAGGTCACACTGACCTCAATGCAAGGAATGGAAGAAGAAATAGAAAACTTGTTAGAGGTTGATATATTAACCTAGGCAAAATATAATAGACTAGATAAGAGTAATGAAAGAGGAACGAGGGAGAAGATGGTGGTTTTAAGAAATATTTAGGCACTAGGATAAATAAAATGTTGGCATGGAAGATGGACCTTACGTAGAGAAATAAAGAAGTGAATGTCAAAGATAACCCCTGGTTTCATATATATATTTTTATATTTCTGGCTGGACAATACCTGGCATGGTGGCAAATACTGAGTTGGAACACCAGAGAAGAAGCCAATTTGAGGGAAAAAGATGTCAAATTCAATTTTCTATGTATAGAGTTTGGAGACTTTGTGGGACATTATCTGGAAACATTAAGTGGACAGTTGGATATAGATCTGGAACTCCGGATACATCTGAACTCAATATAAAAATGTTGGAGGGTTTTTTTTTAAGATTTTATTTATTTCTTTGAGAGAAAAAGAGAGAGAGAGAACATGAGAGAGGAGAGGTCAGAGGGAGAAGCAGACTCTCCACATGCAGGGAGCCTGATGTGGGACCCAATCCCAGGACTCCAGGATCATGACCTGAACCAAAGGCAGTTGCTTAAACAACTGAGCCACCCAGATGCCCCCAAAAATGTTGGAGTTTTTAAGCACAGGAGGAATCAAAGGTGTGTGGCCGAGTATGAATGCTCTGAATCAAGTGAGATCCAAGGAAAGAATTCTGATGCACCCAAGACTTCGTACCTTAGAATACAGTTTCTGAAAGTGATTCATAAGCAGTGGGGAGACAGAAAGGAGGTGCACACAGAGGAATGTTGGGAAACCCCAACGAGAATGGCCCGTGGTGTCACATAACACAAGATCACACAATATTAGATTTTGAAAATGGTCTACAGGATTTAATGACAAAGAGATCTTAGGGGACCTTCATCGGGCTAGCTCTTTGCGGCAGAGAATGAGCGAGAGTGACGTTAGTTTAAGGTGGGCTGAGGAGAGACTGGAAGGTGAGGAATTAGAAGAATGAATGGATACAACCCCTCGAGAAGTTTGGCTGTGAAGGGAAAGAAAAACCAGGGAGGGTGGGCTGAGGACACCATGGAGAGTTTTATTTTTGCTATTAAGATGGAGAGTTTTATTTTTGTTATTTCAATGCTGACTGCAGTGAGCCAAATGAGATGAGAAAGGAGATAACTGGTAGATGAAGATCCCCGAGGAAGCAGGTGGAGGGGATCTGGGATCCAAGGCATGGGCACCTCTTCCTTGGAGAGAGAGGGGTACAAAGGTAAGAACCCACAGAGCTCTCAGGCAGTGGGTTGAATGAGTGGCTGGAAGTTAGGGAGTTCCTGCCAACCCTGCATCAGATGCCGGCAATAGCACACTCTCACCCCACCATTTTACCATCTAAAAGAAGAAATAAATGTGTTCTATCAGGAAAACTGGAACATACTGGTGGGTGTTAGGAGGAGGCAGATTTTGAGTCAAGAGAAGAAAAACATTTCTAACAACTGGAGCTGTCCAGCAACAGCACAGCAGCTATGGTGAGCTGTTGTCTGTCAGAGGCCGTGTTCGAGCAGAGAACGGAATGCTGTAGCCTTCCTGGCCAACCTTAATGAATCTTGTACTGGAAAGAAGTTTGAGTTCCAGAGTGTCTGAAGACCCTTTCAACTATAAACTATTTCTGCTTTCAAGGTAGCCCCTCATTCCCAGGAATCCTGGAATTGGCTGTTGTCTTGCCAGTGAAGGATCCTGGAGGTTCTTGGACCACCTGTGAACTGCCATTTGCAGACATGCCCCAAGGGGGTGTTCAGGAGAAGAAACATGACTGCTGATAACCAACCCCATTTCCTATAATTTCACTGTTGGAACTTAATCCTGTGAAGCTTTGCTGACCCCCAGGAATTCTCTGTGAAAATATGAACATACTGAGAAGACTTCCCATTTTCCATTGGCATTAGACAATATCTGAGAGCAGACCTTTGTGAGAATGGGCAGTCCATTGTCATGGCTGACATCTAGCTTCTAGAATCCTTCTGCTGGAGTTTGCATCCTACTCCCTCAGTTTCAATGTGTTGACCTTTGGTGAGTGATTGAAACTTTCTATGCCTATTGAAGAGGGTAAAAAATCCAGTACTTAAAAAAAAAAAAATCCAGTACTTAGAGAAGTGCCCAACACATAGTAATCACTCAATAGTCATTAAACTCACAGATGGGGCAGCAATGACAGGAACCTGGGACAGAGTACAGTCATGGTTGATAAGAAAATACTGAAGAAATAACATTTGCTTCATAATCCTCCAACAAAATTTATAACTTGAAATTTGCCCAAATACCAACCTTTCAGAAGATCTTTCAAGTTAAAATTATTAACCCTCCAGAAAACACAAATGTATTTGTATTTCCAATGAAAAAGCATTCTGAGCTATAAGATTGGCTGAGAAAATGGATTCAGGTTCCTCTTCATCTTGCTTTAAGGGGATCATTTCAGCCTGGCTACAGATGCTGTATGATTTTCCTCCAAATCATATTGGGAACTGACACTTATTTAGTACTCAACCATGAGCCAAGCAACTTAATTATACATGCTATCTATAATCCTCATTAAAAGAAAACCCTGCAGGGCAAGAGTTAGTCCCATTTTACAAACAAAGAAAGATGGTTTAGAGAAATTTTAGCAGCTTGTCCAAGGCTACACAGCCAATAGCAAGGTCAGGATTCAAAGTCATGTCTGTCTGACCACCAAGTCCACATTTGTTACCGTGCCCCATATCTTCTCCATGAAATACCCTACTAGATGGTAAGCTTCTTACAGACAGCATAACACCTTTGTTTCCCCGACCTGGCCCAGCTCCATGATATGGGAAGTGCTTAGTGAATGCCTGTTAAATTCCCAAGTACAAAACAGGAGCTTGGTCCTTTCCATATTGTCAGCTACCGTTGCCCTTGTCTTGTGCCTTCTGAACTTCCAACAAACAACAGTCCACTCGTGCGTTTGAGTTCCCAGATTTCTTCACTTCCATCCCTAAGAAGTAAACCCTGACACCCCAGAGGCCATAGGAAATCATTCTATAACTTCAAGAGAACATATTGACACTTCCCAGTCTATAGTAACCAACAGTGGACACTTACCTAATATTTAGTACAAATGGAATCAAGGAAAGTCGAGATCAGAGGGATGCAAAGACAGAGCCTCCCCTATGGCTGAGTTAGGAAGGGGAGTCTGACACCTTTGGCTCAGGCCAGCACATTCCATGTTCTTTATCACGCGGCCTTCCCTGCTCCATGCCTCTATGCCTTCTGCCAGGATCTTTTTCAACCAGGATCTTTTTCAATCTTTTTCACCTACACACATGCATTTCTTCCTCTGTGGTGTGATTTATAGAACTTCCTTCATCTGGCATGCTTATTCCTATTACTTGGCCAATTTGTACCCATGCTTCAAAGACTACCTCCAGGAAGCCTTCCCTGATTGTTCAATCCCTCTCCAATCTTCGTCTCTTCATTTCTAACCCAAACCATAACCTAGACATAGCTGTGTGTAGCCTCTTGTCAACAATGTTTCATGCCTGCACTCCAAGTCTCCACAAGAAGACTGAGCATCACTGGCAAAAAAGAATGGTGGTTTCTATTCTCCCCTCACCCATTCCAGTCCTTGCTCATGGAGCCCAAAGCCACAGGGTATCCCCAAACCAAGTTTCTCATGCTGCAGTACTCAAAATACTCCACCCTGGTAAGCATGGGAGGTGCCCTTTCCATCAAACCCAAGCACCATCCTCATCCCATTGGCTTTCCTAAATTATCTCTAACCAGATTATCCTTCTCCCACAGAACACAGAATCCTCCAAGGATGGATGCCGGCCCCAGTTCTTCAGCTAATTGCTCTCATCCTCTTCCGATACAAGTAAGGAATTATCCCTTCCAAAGCAGTATAGTCCTGGAAAGACATGAGTGGTGATTCATGCACGGGTGAGGGCAGGGGTGGGGGCAGGAGAGAAATGGGAGAAAAGAAGAGAGAGAGTATCCAGGCTGGCTATGGAGCCACAGAATGAGGCACATTAACCAATTTAGTCAATTATGCAGCTGAAGCAATTAAATAACCTCACAATGGTAGGAGGAAGTGTAAACAGAGCCCACAACACCACCCTGTAGGCCAACAGAAAAACAAGCTTGGCTGTTGTGCTGGAAAGTCATTGCATCTGTGTCTGTGGCATCCATTTACTTCTTCCATAGGTAATAGAACTCCTCCACTCGGGAAACCTATTCTATGCATTTGAGTAGGGCTCACCTCCGGGTGAGATGGGCCTTGTACCGGGATTAGCTGAATGTACCTTCGCCCAACCTCAGTGGTTAATTCCAGGATGGGCACAGGACACCACAGAGCTGATTGGAATCATACCTGAGAACAGAAATACAGATACCGAAGGAAATCAGCCCCTCCTTCTTCTGGATTATGAACTTTGAAGATGCTAGGTTGGGACTGCCAGCAGCCATCACTCTCCTCCCAAATGGAGAAAGCTTGCCTGAGAATAAAGGCAATATGCTAAGGGGAGCATAGGAGCAAAGGATTCAAGAGGTAGAGAGAAAAGGGAGCTTTGATGGTTCGTTCAAGCCCTAGATCCAGCCATGCCTGAAGCCTGTGGATTTAGCACTTACAAACTTTTCCCTCACACTAGTTAGATATGGGTTTCTAGGGTTTTGTTTTGCTTTTTTGTTTGGTTTTTATGAAACACACTCCCAAATAATACAGTCACTGAGACTAGGAGCTGATATTCCAGGAGGAAAATACCAAAAAATCAGAGAGATCTGTAAAAGAATATCATCAACAAATTTTCTTCAAACTGCAATTTAGCAGGACTTTCAGCCTTCTGCACAAGGGAAGCAGCCTATATTTCAACTAACAAAAGAGAGCCACAAGTCTAAAGTTCAGAGAAGAATGCTTGAAAGGGGATTATCTTGCTCTTCCCTTACAATCCAATCTAATCTAAGCTTCAGGGAAACTGGAAGCACAGTCTTCATTTGACCAGGGACCCACCACTAGCTTCTGTGCGCTCGAGTTCTGAGTCTAAACGTCTTCCAAAAAGCTCTCACTGAAGTCTGGGGTCAGCTTTTCTAATGTCCCACCCAGACGCTGACCCCGGTGCGAGAAATTCCACAACCACCTTGGAGGGGGGGAATCCAGAGCCAGAGACCTTGCCAAGTTACTCCCCTGAAAGCCGCCCAACCTGTGGTCCTCTCTCGTTTCCCAGGTAGAACGCCAAGGAGGCATCCGCAGCTCCCTGAAGGACACAGAAGCAAGCTATTAATGACAGGAAAGGTGTATCCCTTCAAGATGATTTGTGCAGGGAACTAATCTTCCTGTGGTGGACGCTCACACAGACACTCGCTCCAGCAGAGCTTCTCTGGGCAGAGCTGCCATCGATGCAAAACTGCTCCAGCCCCTGAAAGTGCCTTGCATACTCTCCATGAGAAGTCCCTAATGGTCTGGAGGGGGAGAACAGTTCATCCTCTGGTGCCACCAGCGCACAGTGGAGGCAGAATGTTGATTCTCCAAGGACCTTGTGCAGAGTCAGAAAACAAGGGACATGAAAAAGAGAAACAGACACCGTTTTCTCTGGGAGCTGTACCTCGGAGCTCAGTTCGGGACCTTGCACTCTCTTGCACAACCACAAACTCAAGCCAAGATGGAGGCTCTCAACCCAGGCTACACATTCGAATCACTGGGGTAGCTCCAAAGTTTTTTGATGTCTGAACCTTAAAATCAGGATTTTCAGAGAAATCAGCCCCAGCAGGATGGAAAGCCATTGAGTCAACCATTCTTGCATCCATTTCCTGTCACTTCCAAGGCACCCTCAGTCCAAGTGGTCCAGAGGAGCCAAGATAACATCAGGGTCTCAGTTCCTCAATCCTCTCTCTGCTTCCTTGAGACACACAAGTTTCTGGTTGGCATTAAGCAAAACTTCACCAAAGGGTAAGGACCCTATAAACTACAAGCAAAAGTTTCAGGGAAAAGAAAACAGACTAGAACCCAGCTGGTGGATGGCTCTTCTAGATCCTCCTTCAGGACAGTGACTATTGAATGGATGTCTTGGAGGGGTGCACAGATGCGCAGAAACACTGAGTAGGGGATGGGTTTCATGCTCAGTCACCCCATCCCCAGCCACAGGAGACTAGATGCAGTGGGCCGGTCATACTGTCTCCCTGGGATTGTAACACAGCTCCTGTAGCCAACCTCGGTTGGTGTTTAAACGGCAAAGACATTTTGACCCATGTGCAGAAAGGATTAAGCTGCTAAGAAAGAGAAGAGAGGAGCAGAGACTGGTGAGAAGCAGGAATCAGCCAGAATAGGGCAAGTTGCCCCATCTCTCGGTGCCTTTCAGGCTCCAGACTGTCGTGAAGTGGCAGCCATCTCTGTTCTGGGCTCCAAGAAACCCCTTGCCCCAATGGGGAGCAAGGTAAACGACAGCCTTTCCTGACTGAACACACACCCCATCGCTCCTGCCCTCCTCACTTCAGAAGCCTTGTAGCACAGTGGAAAGAGAGGCTCTGGCTCAAGGATCCAGATAAGGATTTTTCCATGAGAGACCTTGAGCACACTTCTTGTGCCCCTGTTTTCTCATCTACAAAATGGGGGCCCAGTAAGCCTTAAAAAATTAAAACACGCCACAGTCTCCAAACAGTATCTGGCATGTTTGCTCTTCAATAAATTCCAGTAAAAGTCATATTTTACTTGTCTCTAAAATTAAGTACTTTTTCTTCCAGTTCCAGGAAGAGAATCATATTGCCCATTAACCCAGGGGACAAGTGCTCTGGTTTCCCTGAGAATGCAGGAGTGTTTTATGGGATGTAACTCTGGGAATCACATTGCCTATAACAACAACAACAACAATAATAATAAAAATGCCCAGTGTAGGCGATACTACCAAAGGGGGTTGATAGAAAGTGGTCACTGAAAACATCAGGCCTGACCAGGCTGGTCATGGAGTCTTCACAAAGAATCTGGGATTTGAGTTGCCATGCTACATGATGCCAGGCGTCAGGAAGGCCACAGTGCCCCTCCACCACACTCCCCACCATCCCTCCTGGGAGAAACTGGAAATGCCACCAAAAGGCATTTTCCACACTGTAAAGATTTCTCATGATCACATTTCCACTGAGGGCCCAATAGATTCTATTTTTAGGTGAGGAAGTTTGGGTTTGCTGTTAATCAGAAACCAATGTCTTTTTTGCTTCTAGAGGAAGAGTAGACTTGGCTATGGCCATGCACCTGCCCCAGAGCCACCTGCAGATGGTTCCTGTAGCAAGTGAGTTCCTGCATCCCTACCCAGGACCATGCTCTGCCTTGGACCTTACTCATCTGTGCTTGGGAGGGCCAGAGAGTGACCAAACAGGTGCGACTCTCTACCAGTGAATGATAGGAATTCATGGTACATATCCCTGTGTTTTCTCTCCTCAGTATGAGGGGCAAGGTCAGTACTGAGATGTGTTCCAGACAATTTCTCAGAGATGATGGAGCAGGACAGAGCCCCACAGCCCACAGTGCTTCCTAGTCATCAGCTCACCCTTTACTGGGTTTCCTCCTACTTTCCCCTCCTTCACAGTGATTTCTGAGTCATCTTCCTCGATTGGTTGCTTATAGCAAATATTCACCTCACAGTCTGTTTTTAGAGAAGCCCAAACTGAGCCTTGCAAGAGACCTAAAAGCCAGGTGGAGTGTGGGTCACCCTGAGAAAACATTCCTCCACTCCTGTCATGTCTGCTTCTCCTGGAACAATCTGGAAAGTTTACTCCTGCATCTCTCCCAGTGGCTCTAATCATGTTTGTTCCTGTTCTCTGTTCATCAACACCATTTGCTGCTGCTCGGTAGGTCTCTGCTCCTGCAAGTGAATGAGCAACATGTCTTGGATGTTTTTCTGATGCGTTTTTCCGGGTTTGGTGCTCAGAAGCTCTACTTGAACCAAATGAACTGTTAGACTAAGGGACGAGAAGTCAGCTAAATCCCTGCACAGGCCTCTACTGGTCCCACTCAGCAGTGCACTGCAGATAAAGCAGAGCCCAAGTTAGGCATTCACGTGGACTGAATCCTCCTGCAGATAAATAAACTGGCCAACTTCCTTGCTTGACCTGTGAGCTGGGTGTTAATGAGCAGGAACAAGCCATTAACCTAGTTGTGGCAACATCCCAACTCCCTAAAGAATGGAAGCCCCAAGCCCAGGCTACTGGGTGAGAAAGATCAGGATGCTGGTTCCTAGGAGACAAGACAAGTGCATCACAAGGCTGCACATTATTCCCTTGGCAAGACTCCACTGATAGACTTCAGCCCATTTTCAGTAAATGCCATCCTTCTTCAAAGACTGGAATGAGATTGGCTCAGAAGGAGCCATAGGGAAATCAAAAAGAAGCCATGCCTCCTGGTTAGTCACTCAGCAGTGCTCCGTGGCAGGGTCATTTACCAAAAGGATCTGGGCTTCCAAGACAAGAAAGGGGGGTGGAGTACATAAGCCAGCGAGGCCCAGCGATCACTGGAGGGCCATGCACTCAGCCCATGAGATGCGATCAGTTTCCTTTTTCCTGCTGCATCCACCTATGGGCAGGGGAGGTTGAAAGTAGGAGGCTTGGTGTGGGAAGCAAGGACTCTCCCAGGTCACACAGAGCTCTCCGACTTGGCCACGCTTGAGAAGGAAGCTGAGAAGAAGAGAAGAAAGAACCAGGCAGTTGAGGCAATAAAACTGAAGGCATCTCAAGGACAAAATCCATCTTGAGCAGATGCTCCACAGAAATGTCAACAGGAATCCCCTCCTTCAACAAACGCTCACTGAGCACCTAGTACGGGCCAGTCCCTAAGCTGGGGGCTGGGAATTTGAGAGGCACGTGCTACGCCTTCTCCAGCTTTTCCCACCATGCAGAAAAGAAGGATTTGGAAAAAATAAATAACGTCAACGGATGTCAAGGGAGTGTTACCTAAGCGAAATCATAGGGGATGTTGAACAAGGGCAGCGAGAGCAAGCCCATCTCACGGTGGGGCAAGCTTTCCAGAATCTCAGAGTGAGGTCTCTAAAAACCAGGAAGGAGCCGCCATCTGCCAGAAGGAGGCTGGGGGAGAGAGATCTTCCGGGCAAAAGAAAGAGCAGGTGCAAAAGTCTCAAGGCCAGACATCCTGTCTTCTCTGCAGAAGCTGGGGGAAAGAATGCGAGCAAGAGATTGGTGGGAGAAAGTTCTGGAAAGGCAGGGAGAGGTTTCACCTAATTAAACTGTGTCCAGGTTCTACCAAAGAGGGGATTAGTGAATGACATTTCATCTGCAAAACCTACTCAGGACGCACAGAAAGAGACACTGGTGGGGAATATGAATGAGAGGGTAGGGGGTAAGGAAGAAGAGCGAGCAGCAAGGACAACAGATACTGGAGGATAGACTAGATCCTAAGACATGATAGCGGGGAATTTTCCAGGATTGAAGAGAAATAGCTCCGATTGGAGAAGCATTAGTCATGAGCAGGATACATTTAAGTAGTTTCAGAATTGCTAACCCATACCCTTGTGAGAAATGAATTTACCAGTTATTACGTTTGAGTATAATTCATTCTGCCTTTTTTTTTTTTAACTAGATACTGTACATGAACACAGTTTTCCTAAGATCACTCCAAGGTCGCTCCTTCCTTCCTGTTATGCCTCAGTATGATGCTGTAATTGGTTTTAAATACAGTTAGACTCATGGGTTCTAGTCTGCATCCAACCCCCTCCCCACCGACCCTCCCCTACCCCCCCAACACATACACCCTAATTGAGTTTTTTACATTTATATATAATAGAATACATTTTTGTAGTTTGTTGTTCTACACATTTTGATAAATGTGTGGTCACGTACCTGCCACCACAGTTTCATACAGAACAGGTTTACTTATCATTTAGGGTCTATAATAATAGCCCCATTTTACATTTGAGGAAATGGAGCCACAAAGGAAAAAGTAACTTACCTGAGGTCACCCAATGTGACCCAATGTCAGGTAAACAAAGAGCTAGGGTTTTGCTTGGAAGGTCTCAGCTCCAGAATGCCAGTTAAAAAAAATCCCGATGTTGAACCATCTTGGATTTCCACCCGCAGTCCCCGTCTACACGAACAGCTTCTTGCCAAAACCCTGCCACAAAGAAATCCCCCATGTGCCTCTACTGGAATCCTCAGTCAGTGACACCACTAGAGGCATGTGGAAAGCCTGGCCCAACTCTCTGGAAAAAGAGTCATGAGGACAAAAATAGTACCCCTTTGCAAATTGTCAAATAGGTTGAGGTTAAAGGGGAGAATAAAGGGGACAGATCTTAACCTCTGGCTCAAGATTTACTGAGGATTATTTTAATCCTCCGACTTGTGACCCTTTGAAGTCACATATCACATCACATTCATCTCTACAGACCTAGTACTTAGCACATGGCAAGTGTTTAATCAACATTTGTTGGATGAATGAATGCATGTAGCAATAAAAGAAAGCCACAAACTTAAATATCAAGAGGTACCAGAAAGAGCCATGAGCCCCAGGACATGCTTCCTTTTACAAATGACATCCTACACCCTTCCCGTCAGATGAGAAGTCCTATACTCCATCCTCTTCATCTTCCCATCAGGGTCTCAGACATCATGGTCCCCATGCTATTGTAGCATAGCAGAGACCACAGGCATGTCTGACCTATTATCTGTGCAATGGGCCTTAGTGTTTTTCTGTAGTCCTTTTAGCCACATGGGACTATGTGGCAATGGGAGACAACATGAGGCAAACACATGGATGGATAGAGGGATGGATGGAGGGATGGAGGGATGGAGGGATGGATGGATGGATGGATGGATGGACAGACCAAAAGCCTGCACTAAATTTCAGTGAAAGCTACACTTCTACACTCCTTGAGGACAAGATTGATTTTGTCCTCCTTTACAGCCATAGCCCCATGTCTAACTCACTGCCCTACACATAATACTTTCTCAGTAAATATCTGTTGAATAAAAGGAATGAAAAGAAAATGGCTGACAAGAAGTCTCCCTGTGCCAAATGCCAAAAGACAGAGCCATTCTTCGCTTGTCTGCATACTCCTATACATTTGACTCCTGTGTCTCAGCTTCTATAACAGGTTTTACTAACACTGAGGAGGAAAATTCAAAGACTAGCTCCTTCTGGACTGGTTTTCGCACACACAGCCCCCACAAGTTGGGAACACCTAGAAGTTAAAAGGCTTTCTAAAGCCCTAATGGAAGAACACAGAGCAGGGGGGACAGAACCTTCTCTAGGCTTCTGTCTGCAGATCTGATAAGATCTGCTTGCATACCATCAAATTTCACCGCACCCACAAGAACCCACACCCCCAAGAACCAGAACCTGATGTTCAGAGGCACAGTTCTCCCTATACAATCACAAAACATAGCATTGCCAACAGCATCCAGGGAGACTCTGACCAGAGAAAGTTGGCCTGAATGACCATGAAAAGGCAAGCCAGGGACACCTGGGTGGCTCAGTGGGTTAAAGCCTCTGCCTTCGGCTCGGGTCATGGTCCCAGGGTCCTGGGATCGAGCCCCACATCGGGCTCTCTGCTCCGCGGCGAGCCTGCTTCCTCCTCTCTCTCTGCCTGCCTCTCTGCCTAGTTGTGATTTCTCTCTGTCAAATAAATAAAATATTAAAAAAAAAAAAGGCAAGCCAATAGTCTGTGGTAGCAGATCTTCTGGGTATGACCCTAAGAAAGAGAAAATGGTATTTCCAAAAGGCCTCATGTTCCTTTTCTCATGTTGGGTTCTGGGAAGGGAAGGAGGGCACGTTCTCCATTCCAGCCTGTACTAGGGCCTTCCATCGGATCATTCCTTATGCGAGATCATGCTTCCTGAGTCAATGAGAGCATCACACCGTCCTTGAAATCAGTGTGAATATGCTTGACTTAAAAATAACTAGAGTGTTGCTTGGTCCCCTGGGCATTCCCTGAAGAACTCCTGCCAAGGAAAGGCTCTGCTCCTTGGGGAAAAGAATTTATAAGAGAAGACTGAGTTTCATAAATCATAAAATTATTTCCATAGAAGCAAGCTTTTCTCCTCAGGACACACAAGACCATGATGAAGAGCCCAGCTTTGAATAAAGTTCCTCATAGAGACGGCATGCAAATGCGGACCTTCAGAATCTGCAAATAAGGATTTGGGACACCCTGCCTATCGCAATAGAGTAGGGCCTTGTTAGCAAAATCCAGTACAAGTTTTGTCCAAACCCATCAGATGCCCACCCATGAGTCACCCGCGCCAACCCTACAGAGCTGGTCTGCTATGTCCTGTCACTCATTCACTTTCCCTCCACCAGAGTATTCTTTGTTTGTCTGGTCCCTCAGAAAGAGAAGCCCCTCTCACAACAGACGACTGTGAGGCTGAGGGAACACAGAGCGTGACCACAAGCGATGAATTCACCACAATGCTCACAAAGGACCCAGATGCCTGACTTGAAATATGCTAAAGTCTTGCCCTGTCCCCATCCCCTATGCTGGGTGGATGGGATGATCGTGTCGTTGGGCTGTGTTGGCTGTTCTCCATGAGTCTCCTCAGCTCCATGCTCTGGCCCTCTCTGCCGCAAGGAACTGCACCACCAGGGCAGAGTTGCTGCCTGCCTTCTGGGGAGCTCCCTCAAGGGAGGCACTGCCACAGAGACGAGGGTGGGAGAAGGTGTCACGTCCCCCCGTGCAACCCCTTTCTGCTTGGGACCACATTGCTGACATGGCTGCCTCCCTCCACACTTCACACTTCAGCCCCTGCCAGCAGCCACTTCACGTGCAGCACAGGAACCCCATGACCTTATTCTGCATCTAGACTCCTCAGACCTACAGATGGTGGTTGCTTCCTCATCCTGCTTCTCTCTGGGGGCCTCGACACACCTGGTTGATCTCCAGAACCCTGTCCATTCCTCTATGTCTTCCCCTCACCAAACAGTGCAAGAGCGATTGTGTTTCCTGACAAGAGGGCCTCTGGCTGGTCAGGAGGTACAAGGGAAAGGTCGTTGATCTGGGATTGAGGGGAGCCGAGTTCTAGAAGCTGCTCTGTTTCTGACTAGCCATGCGATCTTGACCAAACCACTTGGCCTCTCTGGGCCACTGCTTGCTACCTCATCACCAGAACAAGGAGGCTGGATCTCCACAGAGAGGCCCACACCAGCCTCTGGGCCTCCTTCTTTTCCACATAAACCCCAGCATTCCCTGGAGCATCCCTCTAGAACCCTGGGGCTCTGAGGAGAAGTGTTTGAAAGCCAGACGTATTAGCCACTCTGGTTCTTCTTGTGACTTTGATATTTGATATACAGAGATTAGATGATCTTCTCTGGAGAATCAGCACAATGATTAGAATAGTAATGACTTACAAGGGGATCTTTGGGATTCACAAGTATCCTGGAGGGGATGTCTAGGCACCCACTGCACACAGACTGGGTCTTTCTGAAGCAAGGAGGCCGGCCTTTCTTTTGTGCCCACCTGTCATCAGCCATGTCCATGGGCAGCAGGAGCCCCAGAGGGTGGTGGGCTCTCTGTGTGGCACCCATTCTTCTGAGGACAGGGCCCAGGAGGGGCACAGCTACACAGCCCTGGTACCAGGGCATCTGGGGATCTGGGCAGGGCACGCAGCATCCCTGTATGGCACACCTGTGTCCAAGCATCTCTGGTTTTCCTTCTGATAAACCACCATCCCCTTCCATACTCGCAGCCTCCCTGTGGGGCAGGCCGAGCAAGAACATTTGACAATTACATTTGACAAGTAACAGATAAGCACGTTCAACACAACTCAGCCAGGGAGGCGTTTCCCAAAGTCATACAGCTCACAAGGAGGGAGCCGTGACCAAAATCCAGGACTCAAGTGTCTTTTCCAGAACCACATATACAATTTATGTAGATGATTAAACCAAATTACTGACTTTAAGGTCTTCATATTTGGAATGGAGCCAACTTTTCCATGTTTCCATTCATGATTAAAAGCATGTCCTCTGGCTGTTCTCCATAATGTCACAGGCTTACCAGGAAATGAAGACAAGTCTCTGGGAACCTTGGGCTCTTATCTGTACTTTCCCACGTGCTTTTGTGAACACTATCTCACTCAGGTGGGGCCGTCTGGGCTAAGGTCACACAGCTGTTGGGCCCCGGTGAGTCTGCTGTAGAGCTCCTGTCCCTGGAGTCTCAGTCTGGAACTATTTCTACCTTCTCGTGATCCTTTAGTCACTCAACAAACATGTGCTGTGTCCTCTGCTGGCAGACATGAGAGCAGTGATTTCCAGGGGAGGGACCACAGAGTGATGCAAGGGAATCCTCCTCCAAAGTGAGCCACAGCAGCCCATTCTGGGCAAGCCCCCTGCTGGAAGCATAATACCTGGGATCTTCAGGTGCCCCTCACTAAAGCAGAGAGAAAGCCATGACAGTAACAGGACTTACAATGGCCGCCGCCTAGGGGGGCTGGTGCCAGAGCGAGGCCTTCCTACGGTTAGCAATAGAGTCAGTGTTTTTCTGCAACATGCCGTATGACTTGCCCCACTCTGTAAGATGATGTGAACAGATTTCAAAAAATAGAACCACACCATCCTCAAGGCCCATCAGGTCCAGCTCCTGCAGGAAGCCGCTCTGAGCCTCGGGGTGGTGACCTCAACTCTGTGGGGTCTCTCTGCACCACGGCGGGGCACCCTCCCCAAGTCTGGAGTGGCTCAGGGTGGCCCGTGTCCTTGCCCTGCCTCCTGCATGAGCCTGGGGCTCCTGGGGCCCCCAGCATAGCTAGAGCCACGCTGCACAGGGTAAGGGGACTGAATCAACACAGACTGATGGCGGCAGCTCCCTCCTCTCCCTGAACCCAGTGGTGCCACGGGAGCCATGTGTGCCCTTCCTGACGGCTTGTCTGTCTGCACATCTCCCAGGGAGGCAGGGCTGTGGATTCCCTGGCACCCTACCTTCCCTGTGAGCCATGGCTCCTGGCATTTGTCCAAGTCTAACACCTCCACGGTGGCCCTCCAAGGCTTCCGTTCACAGCAACTGTGAACACATCCCAGGGAGAGGCCTTTTTCTTTTTTCTTCCACTTTTCAGTGGAGATAAATCCAGGCAGAGGAGACCAGAGAGAAGAGGAGCACAGACTATAGGAGAGACCGAGGAGCTCTGGTGCAGGGTTCCGAGTGGCAGGTGCTCTCAGAGCTCACGGGAAGCTGGCCCAGGGAGAGTCACAGTTAGCTGGTTCCTATACAGGGACTCACATTCCATAAAAAGTCATCCCTTTCTCCCCTGCCCCTAACAAAACAGGTCAAGTAAACAGACCCGTGGATTCTGGGTGTGTTTTCATCTCCATCTCTGAGAGCCCCCTTTCCTCCACCTAGCCATGGAAGAAGTTATGAAACTGGAATTCTTAGTAGCTAAGATCTCAGAAATAAGTTAAGTTAGCAGGATAATTTGGACCCAGGAAAGTGGGAGCGGGGCATGACCTATAGGGAGGGTGAGACTCCCAGCAGCAGAAGTATCAAAAGCGAGGGATGTCCAGCTCACGCTGACTGAGCCCCTCTCCCACGCCAAGTGTGTAACACACACCATCTACTTTCACCGTAATCCTTGTACGAGCAGATGTTATTATCCTTGTTGACAGATTTGGTCTCTGAGGCTCACCAAGGTCAATTTACTTGGCCAAGGTCTTCCAGCTAGGGCAGGGCAGGTCTGGATTTGGTGCCTGCTGGTGAACACAGGATTTGGTGCCTCTGAGGCACATGGGCAGTCTGTTAAAAACAGGTCTCCCAGCCCCACCTTTAGAGATCCCGATGCACTGGGTGGGGTTGAACCCCAGGAATCTGCATTTCCAACCAGCACTCCAAAGCAACTTCAATTTTCCTGGACGCCAGATGGTGGGTTGTAACAGGAGCTTTGGAAAGACACTCGGGTTAGAAGCCCAGCTCTGTGACACTGAATAAGGTACTTAAACTTGCTAAGCCTCAGCTTCTCCATCCGTGAGATAACAGAGAGAACACCACGGGGGTCTGCTGTGAGGTTTAATGGGGATAATGCAGCCACCGTGCCTGGCCTAGACTCTCCTCTACCATTCAGGGGTGCCTAGAGCAAGAGCACAAAGAGAGGCCCCCTGGCCTGTGGCCAGGTCCTCCACACTTCCCACCCAGGTTCCATTCCACACCACCAGGGTCTTGCCCTACCAAGCCCGGACATCCCAGGCCACACCCCAAGCTTTGTCCACAGCCCCTGAACACAGCGTCTCCTCCTTGCCATGGCCAGCCCTTGGGGCCAGCTTTGTGCAAACTGGCAGTGTGGTGTGACCTCAGGAATATGGATTCATGGAAGAGGCCTGCCCACGAGGGCCATGTAGGCAGGAAATCCTAAGGTTCCTGGCACTAGAGGGGATGATGGCTTTAGATGGGCACATCCCAGGTCCAAAGACATGGGCTCTTGAGAGGAGCAGGACGATTAGAGTTAATGAGACTGTACTGCACACTTCAAAGTTGCTAAGAGAGGAGGTCTTCTATGTTCTAGCCACAAAAAGAAAAAATGGTAATTATGTGACATGATGCAAGTGTTAGCTAAAATGGTAATCATAGTGCACTATAGACGGGCAGCCAACCGAAACATGGTATACCCTAAACTTACCCAATGTTACATGTCAGTTATATCTCCATAAAGCTGGGGGACGGGGGGGCAAAGACAACGCTGCCTGGCAGAGGATCAGCTCATTCACATCACCCAAAAGACACACTGCTATCACCAGCCCTGACGTTGGTATTGGTATTGTCTTAGTGTAGCTACACTGAGCTCATGCTTTTCTGATACCCCAAACTGACAGCCACAGGCAGAGGCCCAGGGCATTTCACAGTGACACAGTGTTGGACATGGGAATCCAGAGATGCTGAAGCCTTTCCACAAAGGCAGCTACAGAAGGGCTGGGGGTATGGGGTGGCAAACAGGTGGCCCCTGAGGGATAGATGGGCTTGGCGGAGACCCGGCCATAGTACCCTTGCAAAGGCTGGGTGAGGTCAAGGTCCTCCCCTCTCCCCTCAATCCAGACCTGGGACCAGGAAACACGGTGAACTGAGCAGAGAGACCCTCTCCTCTTTGATTCTCCCCCCAGAGAATGCATGTTGGACAGGGACGCCATGACAAACATCACAGCAGCCGTGACGGTGACCCAGTGTCCTGCAGGAGGCAGGAGCTGCCTCTGAGCACACAGGCTTCTCCCAGAAACATGCGCAGGGTGTCTGTGTCTTAGGACAGGAAATGTTTAATGGACTTGCTCCCTCTTGTCTTTCTGGACTCCAACCACAATCCCACCAGAAAACAAATATGAACCACCTGGCTCCTATGTAACTATTAAAACACTTGACAGGGGAAGCCTGGGTAGCTCAGTCGGTTAAGCGTCTACCTTCAGGGTCCTGGGATCAAGTCTCACATCAGGATCCTTGCTCCGTGTGGGAGCCTGCTTCTCCCTCTCCCTGCAGCTCCCCCTGTTTATGCTCGCTCTCTCGCCCTCTCTGTCGCAAATAAATAAATATTTTTTAAAAAATTAAAAATTTAAAAAAAAAACACTTGACCATCCTGTGGGGAGGATATCAGAGCAATGATTTTCATTTTATGGATGAGGAACAGAAATGAAAGAATTATCACTCTTGTGGCATTTATCCCCTTTTACCTTTCCAGGTCTGAAGTTGAATGGATCTGAGTCCAGATCCTGGCTCTGCCCCTGGGACCTGGAGAAGGGTATTATTCACTTCCCCTCGCCTCCACTTCCTCATCTGTGAGACGGGAAATAATAGGCTTCAAGTATTATCGAAATTGGAGGCAGTAATACATGGAAATCATTTAACACAGAGTCTGGCAAATAGTGAGGGTTCAGTAAGTGTTACTGGTTACCATTTATCTTGTACTATTTACATCCCTTGGAAACATGGCTTATCCCTTTGACTGAGCAGCAAGGTCCTGGATAAGGTCAAGATCCATATTCAAGTCCAGACCCCTCTTCCCTCTAGGACTGGGCACAGTGTTTGGGATGTAGCAAGCGACTAATAAATGATGGGAAAATAAGTCAAATAATTTAACAGTAAATGAGAAGGGCAGAAGAAAGAGTGGTCCACAAGACCACGATACCCTGACCCAAGGACTATCCAATCAGCCCAGAAGCTAACAAATCCTAAACCCTAAACCCAGGGCCCTAATTGTTTCCAAGACAGACCTATTGCATGTCAGGCCTGACTCAGGCTCCGGTAAGGCTGGAAAGAAGGTTTGAGAAGGAAGTGGGAACACAGTTGACATTAAGTGACTCATTTTCAAAAGTCATCAAGCTAAATTCGAACCATATAGTGGATTATATGAATAATATAAATTTTTATGTGCATATATATGTGTGTGTGTGTTTGTGTGTGAATATATATTCCTTTAGTTTCCTTGGACAGCTTGACAACTCCCTGAGGACCATCTTTATGACAGGAAAGCTATTTTCGGACAGACATGTTAAGAAACTCAGTTTCTACTGAGGTCCCTGGCGTGCACCCCTGGGGCTCATTGGACTGGGTGGGTCTTGCCATTGGCTCCTCCAACGTGATCTGGGCACGGCCTCCCTTTTCCTCATTCAGAGCCGGGCTGGGATTCGAAGCCAGGAAAACATTCCCAGAAAAAAGATGGGTCATGGAGGACGAGGGCCAGAAAACTAGAGGAAAGATCAAGTATTTGAAGGAATCTGGAGAATGAAGTGACTTTGTTTTCACAACAAATTAATTTAGACAGCAGTACACACATTTATTCTCCTTTAAGCCTACTTTAGAAAAATCTCCATATTAGCCCGGGCGTAGAATGACCAGAATAATGCTCACGTGGTTCCCGTGTGATTGACGTTTCCAGGGCATTTTCCAGATACAGAGCAAGGCCAAGCAAAGATGAGAAGTAAGTCCTAACTGAAGGCTTAGGAAAGGAATAGGAGAAATCCCACCCAGTCAGAAGGGGCCCTGTCCCCATCCGAGCTCCCCCAAGCACACAGCCAGGTCTTCTGCCCTTGATAAAGCAAGATTTGGGGCCCTGTGGCCTAATGCTTCCTGCCAAGGACGCCAAGGATGCTGTGTCTGTCGGCCCCTCCCTGCGCAGAGCACTCCCCAGCCGGCCCCACCCACGAGCTCCAACAGTGCTCTTCCTTCAACCCAGCCTTCGGGTCCCCGCCCCCCCCCCCCCCCCCCCGGCCAAAATATACCAAAATCCACTATAGTAGGAAGGAAGAAACAGGAGAAAGGAATTCAGACAGCAAGAGAGAGAAGGAAAGAGAGAAGGAAGGAACAAACCTTTCTCGAGCATCTTCCTACCAGCGCCATGTAGTGGTCCCCTTTATGCCCCATTTTACAAACAGGAAGGTAACATCTGGAGAGATGAAGTAACTTTCAAGATCAAGATCTTTTCAAGATCTTTTCAAGATCTGTGCCAGAGCTGAGCGTTTAGCCCAGTGCTCCCCGGCTCCCAAGTTCACAACCTACACATCTTTCTGAAGAGTCAAAAATGAATCCATTTCTGGAATTGTTAAAAATTAGCAAATTACCTGGGAATATAAAAATCCTCATACCACGCAGAGTGGTGCCAAACACACTGTGCTTACTGTCACACTTGAACCCAACTGGACCCCAGCTGAGCAAAGTCACAGCAACGACAGGCCACACGTCTCCACACTGTGAATGATAGGGAGGCCCTCAGCCCTTTGTCACACCACCGGGAACCTTCCTATATATCTGGAAAAGGCCAAGCCTTCCCAGAAAGATTCACTGTCCCATCCTTATTCAATAATCCTAGGGAAAAGGAGGCTAAAATAAGTCTCGGTACATAATCCAGGGTTTGAGTTTTATAAAAGTAGTCGAGGTCCCCATCACCTCAAGGTCTAATCAAAATCCATCACAGGTGTTGTTGTCCCTCCCTCAGAGGAGCCAGGAGCTCATGCGAAGTTTCTCTGACTTTGTGACTCCAACTTGTTTTTATAATTGAAAAAAAAAATTCACTTATGGTGGTCCAGGTCCCTTGAAGGCACACAAATGTGGCTTCCCGACAATAAGACTCCTACGTTATGGTTTTGGCATGAACTGCAAAGAAATCATTAAGACAGGAGAAGCAAGGTGATGTTATAAACTATTAATAAGCTTGGGATTTCTCCTCATAGGATGTTCATTTTTCATTCAGAGTGTAGGACCTGAGAATCACTTTCTCAGGAATAAGAAACTTCTATCCCATCAATCACTTTTCTTGGGCGGATCCAAAGCCAATATATAAATAAATAAATAAATAAATAAATAAATAGACTCACCACCTCTGAGGCTCCGCCACCCTCGTCTCTACACTCCCTTCCAACCCACACCACTTGGGCCTTAGGAAAATACCACAGGTAGAAGTAGCATTGGGGGGTGCCTGGGTGGCTCAGTGGGTTAAGCCTCTGCCTTTGGCTCAGGTCATGATCTCAGGGTCCTGGGATCAAGTCCCATATCGGGCTCTCTGCTTGGCAGGGAGCCTGCTTCCTCCTCTCTCTCTCTGCCTACCTCTCTGCCTACTTGTGATTTCTCTCTGTCAAATAAATAAATAAATAAATAAAAATCTTTAAAAAAAAAAAAAAGAAGAAGAAGAAGAAGTAGCATTGGAAGGAGCCAAAGTGAAGGGCAGGACTGGGAGAGTCTATCTAATACGAAAGAGAAGAAACACTTTAAAATATCCCGATAAGGAAGAATCTGAGATGTGGCAGAGGCAGGCAGCTGACTCTCGACCCAGCCTCGTCCTATGTGGGGATAAAGTATTTGAAAAACCGACAGGAGCTGAGATGAGAAAGGAACTGCAGAAGACTTGTTCGATGTAAGGCTAGCTAGATTTACGAGGACACAGGTCAAGGCCTTTGCCATAACGCACTGTGTTCTCCAGGCGAGAGATCGGAGAGCTCACCTGGGAGACCCAAATTAATGGAGGTGCATTAAATAAGGTAGGACTGGACTCCCAGTGTCTCTGAATTTAAATTTTGCCTGCTGGAAACATTCTCAACTTGGAATCAAGTTGAGTTGTATATCAACCAGATTGTCAGTATTGCCATTGTGTGATGAAGGCCTTTGGGCCCAAGACACTCTCTGAGGGAGCATAAAGCTCCCCGTGACCTTCTGCTAACACCTGACTTCCTTAGACTCGGCGACTCTCCCGCCCTGCCCGGATACACTGGACTCCTTGGCCTCATTTGAAACCAGGTGTGTCTTTGTGGGTGATTTCTCAAATCTAGACTATGACGAAACAGAGGGAGACCACCAGGGATGAGTTCCTGAGAGGAGGAAGCAGGGAAAAGTTACTGACAGTGGGGAACTGGCACCATAGGAAAGGGGGAGCTGTTTTCCCGAATTTTCACCCTCAGGCAATGACGTCTGCATGAAAAATGAGATCTCTTAGGTGGGGGACGCAGGGTCTGCCTCTCTCCCCAGCTTGAAAACGTCTAAGCAGCTCAGGAGCAAACCCTCCCAGATAATGTGCACGTCCAGCTGAGCCAAATACGGGGAGAGAGCTGTAAAAGAGACACCCCGCGATCAACGGCGGGCTGCTTTTCTTCTTGAGGGGCTCCAAGCAGAGGCAGCAGACATAAAAACGAGACTTGCAATTTTCCAGAACCACTGAAATGGGTGACAGGTGAGTAATGAGCCATTAAGATAAGTAAGAAAGTCCAGGAAGGTTCACTCAACAGAGGAACAGACAGAATGAAGATGCTTCTTTCAAGGGGAAAGACAGAAGCAAAGTCTATCTTCTGGTCCCACGAGCATTAGCGGGGGAAGGTATCATCTCTCTCCACTGTCTACTGTGACTCCAAAAGACATGCTTGGATATGTAGCAAGAACCATGTCCAGGTTCTTCTCTTTTATCCAGAAATAACCTTTCCAAAGATTTTTCTAAAGGAAATCAGTACTGAAACAGCAAGCATATTATATGGGGGGGAAACAACATTTGTTACAATATGGTTAACCCTTGAACAACACAGCTCCACTTATATGGGGATTTTTTTTAAAAAATAAAATACAGTACTATAAAAGTATTTTCTCTTCCTTATGATTTTCTTGATAACATTTTCTTTTCTCTAGCTACCTTGATTGTATATACAATATGCAGTATATAATACATATAACATACAAAATATGTGTTAAGAAGCTATTTGTGGGGCACCTGGGTGGCTCAGTGGGTTAAAGCCTCTGCCTTCAGCTCAGGTCATGATCCCAGGGTCCTGGGTCAAGTCCCACATCGGGCTCTCTGTTCCACAGAGAGCCTGCTTCCTCCTCTCTCTGCCTGCCTCTCTGCCTACTTGTGATCTCTGTCTGTCAAAATAAATAAATAAAATTTAAAAAAAAAAAGAAGCTATTTGTGTCATCAATAAGGCTTCCAGTCAACAGTAGGCTGTCTGTAAAGTTTCTGGGGAGTCAAGGTTACATATGGATTTTTGACCACATGAGGGTTGGTGTCCCCAACTAAATGGAAGTTAGTCATAGTGGTTTGTATTTGCATTATAGACTATCATCCAGCCATAAAAATGACAGTTATGAAGATAACATAGAAATATGAAACAATGCTTATAATGCAGGTTAAGGCTGCACAGACCACTTACTATGAGTTCAGCACTATGTTATGTGATGTACATGCATTTATCTCTCCTCATCCACACAGAACCTTATGGGTGGGGAAGATACTACTACTATCCTCGCTGTAAAGATTAGAACATTGATACAAAGTTGCTTAGTGATTTCCCAAGTTCACAGGAAAGCCAGGATTAAAACGTAAGCTGTTATTAAAGCCATCTCTCCTCATCCAAAATGGCACACAAGCCCTAGAGGCCAAAAGATAATAAGCAAAAGTGGGAGGGGAAGGGGCAGAGGGAGAGGGAGAGAGAAACTCAAGGAGACTGCACTGAGCACAGAGCCTGATGTGGGGCTCGATCTCACAACCCTGAGATCACACCTCAAGGGAAACCAAGAATCAGACACTTAGCAACTGCACCATCCAGACCCCCCTCAAGCTTATTTATATATGTTCACAACAAACAATGGGAAATGGACACTTTTAAATACCATTACAATAGTATGAAAGAGAAGAAAGTACTTCAGAATTCAACCTAACAAAGTTGTACACTGACAACTACAAACTTTCCTACAATAATTAAAAAAAAAAAAGACCTAAATACAGGAATTAGAAGACTCGATATTATGTAGATGTCATTTCTCAACATTTAACCAAGAGATTAAATATCATGTCGACCCCAGTCATATTTTATGCCGTAAGTGGCAAACTGATTCTAAAATGTATTTGCAAGCGCAAAGGAGTAAGAATAGCCAAAACAAGTTTGAAAAAGAATAACAAAGTTGGCAGGTACCCATTAACAGACTGCAAGAACTTATACAGAGCTACAGTCATCCAAACAGCATGTCAATGGCATAACAATAAACATAAAAATGAATAAAACAAGGGCTCCTGGGTGGCTCAGTGGGTTAAGCCTCTGCCTTCGGCTCAGGTCATGATCTCAGGGTCCTGGGATCGAGCCCCGCATGGGACTCTCTGCTCAGCAGGGAGCCTGCTTCCCGCTCCCCCACCTGCCTCTCTGCCTACTTGCAATCTCTCTGTCAAGTAAATAAATAAAATCTTTTTTAAAAAATGAATAAAACAAAGAGAAGCCACCTGATTTTCAACAAAGATTCCACAGTAATTCAATAAAGAAGGAAAGTCTTTCCTCAACAAATGGTATTGGAACGACTGGGTATCTATAGGCAGACAGACAGACAGAAAGAAAGACACCCAACCCTTATGTCACACCATCTACATAGACAATCAAGAACTAAAACTACAATGTTTTTTAACTATACCATTTTTTGAAGAAAGCAACAAAATTTTATGACTTTAGATTACTCAAGATTTCCTAGATAGGGCAAGAAGTATGATCCTTAAAAGAAAGAGACATGATAAACTGGACTTCACCAAAATTTCTAACTTCCATTCTTCAAAATACTGTTAAGAAAATTAAAAGAACAGCAGCATACTGGGCAAAAAATGTTTGAAAAAGACATATCTAATAAAAGATATGACTACAGAATACACAAAGAACTCTCACAACTCAATAATAAGGAAATGAAGGCAATAAAAATGGGTAAGATGTATGAACATTTCACCAAAAAAAAAAAAAAAGATACCAATAGTCAATAAACACATGAACTGATGCTCATAGCACTCACTTAGAGCTGAAATTAAAGGACCAGTAACACCAAGTGTTAACGAGGGTGTGGAGTAACAGAAATTCTCAGACAATGCTAGGTGGGAATGCAAAGTAGCCACTTCAGAAAACAATCTGGCAATTTCTTATAAAGTTCAACATACACCTACCATCCAACCCCGCTACAAAAAAAATCCTTTTATTACTTACGTAAGAGACAAGAAAAGCTACGTCTAAACAAAAACCTATATGTAAATGCTCACAGCAGTTTATTTATATTAGTTCAAAACTGGGAACAACTGTCCCTCATCTAGCACATGGATAAACGAATTTTACTATATCACTACAATGGCGAACTAACCAGCAATTAAACAAAGAACTACTGATAAATGCAACAGCATGGATAAATCTCCAAAACATTAACACCAGGCATTGGAAGATTTCATGTATATGTTACATTCCACAAAAGGTAAAACTAGAGGGACAGAAAATAACGCCTGTGGTTACTGGGTCTTGGAACATGCAGACCGGACAGATGGCAGAGGGACTCAGGAAATAAAAACGTTCTATATTTTTAGTGTTGTGGTGGCCATACAACTGTATACATCTATCGAAACTTACCAAATTGTAAACTTTAAAATAATGAGTTTTATGTAAACGATGCTCCAATAAACCTGACATACAAAAAAAGGGATGGAGCCTGTCAGGCATATTAAATATTTTTTAAGTAATTAAATATTAAGTAAATAAATATTAAGTAAATATTAAATATTTACTTAACAGCAAATAAAATGAAAATGAGAGGGCTTTTTTTTTTTTTTCCTACCTTGGAGCTCTCCTGAACCTTCTCAATTATGAACCTCTGGGCTAACACCACTCACCTTTGGGCAAAGGAGTTTGCTGCTGCAGAAACCTTTCTGCCCTGCCTCCCAAAACAGGCTCTGCAGATCCTTATTTCTCTAAATGCCACCTACTAGTGCCTAAATAAATCGCCAGCATGTAGACTGAAATGCCCCCTATGAAACAGAGACTGATATTTAAAAAGAAAAGAAAAAAAATGTGTGTCGCAAGAAAGCGTACAGAACTCATGTAGCAAGTGAACCATGAGCGAATGCTACCGGAGAACAACTGGACTGTTCCACAGAGCCCCTCGCCCTGCCTCTCAACTCACGCCAGATGAGAAGACGCCCATCGTGTTGAGGGGGGGATGATGAGAGCAATGGCACGGCGTCAGCACACCGGAAGCCTTCACTAAACTTTCACTCTGAGTTTGACATATATTCTCATTCAGACCACAAGACAACCCTATGAGTAATTGCTTTCATCATCCCACTTCATGGAGGAGGACAAGGAAGCACAAAGATGGTGACTAACTTGCTCAAGTTCACGCAGCTCCTAAATAACAGGGTTGGTGTCATAGCTGAATTTCTAGATCAACTTGACCGCGCCAATGGCTGCCTGATATTTGGTCAAACATTATTCTCTGTGTGTCTATGAGGGTGTTTCTGGATGAGATTAACACTTGAGTCGGGACAGAGGAAAGCAAGTTGCCTTCCCATAATGTGGGTGGGCTTCAGCGTAGCAACGGGAGACCTGGACAGAACAAAAAGCCTAGGTAAGAACAGACTTCTCCTGTGTGATGGCCTGAGCTGGGATATTTCGTCTTCTTCAGCCTTTGAACTCAGACTGAAATGCTGGCTCTTCTTGGGTCTCAAGCCTCCCAGCTTCCAACCCGGGACTACCATCGTTGGCTCTCCTGGGTCTCCTTGCTTGCTGACAGCAGAGCCTGAGACTTCTCGGTGTCCATAATTACGTGAGTCATCAACCCCCAATATGGGGTCTTAATAGAAGGCACTGACGCACATGATTATGGAGGCCAAGATGTTCCAAGATAGGTAGGTATATAGAAAGACAGACAGACAGACAGACAGACAGAGAGCTGATAGACGGTCTGTTGGTTCTGTTCCTCTGGAAAACTCTGACTAAGTCAACGGGGCTTTGAATCCAAGCATCTCTGACTCCAAAGCAGGAAGTCTTAGCAATGTTAACCATTCTTAAGTCATACTACGTCAATGCAAAATCAGTTCGCGTTCCTAAAAGTTGAATGCCTTCTGCAAGTTAAAGGAAGTCCAGAGTTTTGTTGTTATCTTACATCTATCCTTTATGTTCCGCTGCTCCTAAAACTCAAACATAAAATACTCTGATCCTACCTGGCTGTCCTCAATCCCATGTTGGGACCCATAATTTCTCATCCATTTGTAATCACAGACAGCAAAGTTCTCCTTAAGTCCCAAGTCCTGAAAGAAATGAGGGCCTCTGGTTTAATTTGAACTTTTTGTCAAAGCAAGCACATAATAGGACATCAAACACTAAGACAAGGAGGCGAGTGATTAAGATCAAGGGCAATAAAATTATAAAAGAACTACAGAACAACAACTCCCATTAGCCATCTCTGAGCTCTGTGATCTGGAATCATACCCATCAATCTCCATCGTCCCCATCAGGATATATATGAAGGCAGGAGAAGAAAAGAGATTAGAAAATGGTCAGGAAGTGATGCAGAAGGATCACAAAGCTCAGTTTATCACATGGGTCTCTGATCATGAAAAATTTTCATCTCGGCCAGATCCTCGCAACGCGGTTCCTCCCACCAAGGAGGCCTCTCAGCTTTCAATGGTGGGAATCTATTATTCGTGAATATGCCCAGCCCTTCTGAGAGGGCCTATTTCTGGACACTCCTACTCCTTAGGTCGTGTGCTTCCTACTGACTGGAGAATGCTGCACCTGCTTTAAAATACCTCGAAAGAGCCCCTGAATCTGTATGGTGCTTTACAGGTCTCATTTCCGTATGCTCTTACTGCCTCTTCCCTGTGGCTCATGTGACCAGTTCGGCCCATGATTTATAAACATAAAAGATGTGCCATTTCCAGGCTACAGCATTATACTGCTGGACAGGATGTTCCGAAGCTCTCCTGCCCTCTGCTAGGAAAACTACAGGGTTCCTGATGGGCTGTTCCTTCAGCCTGTGTCTCAAGAAACATGGAACCAAGTTCCCAGAAGTTACATGCGATGTGAGTTGTTACAGCCATTAAGATTGGGGGGGGGGAGGGGTTGTTATCAAAGCAAAAAGAGTCTCTAGCTTAAATGGTACAAGTAATTACAACTATATGTTTTATGCCTCAAAGGGTATATTCAGAAATTAAATTAGCTAATCTATGTTGACTTTTCTGAACCATCCATGTGTTGTAGGGATGGTCCCATTCCCTCTCAGCTTTCGTATTTCCAGTCTGAAGTACTATAGCATGAGAATCCATCCTGATTCCTTTGACTAGCACACTCACACATACACACACACACACACACACACACACACACACACACATCCCACACCATTTGATTGTGCCAGCTTAGCAAGGGCCTGGCAACCCAGTGCCTTCCCTGTTACATTGGATTTAAAGTCACTTCATAGCCCTACAGAAGGGATCTAACAGAACAGGAGTGACCTCCTGTTTTACAACTATGTGGCTAAAAGGAGAGACTACGAAGATGGACTGCCGAATCAGATAAAGGAGACAAACTGTGGGAGGATGAAGAGGAGCCCCGGAGTCCAGGACAGACACAGGACTACAGCTGTGGAACCTTGAACAAATTCCTAATTGGGAAAATCATCCATAGTCCCACACTAGGCTGGCTGTCAGAACCCCTAGCTAAAGCCGGTTAAAATGCAGACGCCGGGACCACATCCCTGATGTCTGGAATCCGGATCTCTAGGAATACACACAGGGAGTATAACACATTCGTGAGCCTGCGGGAGATTCTGATAATGACCCCTAGATTAGGGGAACTCTCAAGCCCTTTCTGATTGTGCAACCTCATCGTCTACAAGTAAAACCAGGAATACAAGGAACTCGGTCTTCCCCCATGTGAACACAGGTGCTAGTCCATGCTGTGGTGAACCTGCACTCACTGGCTCCACTAATGAGAGTAACAAAATCTTTGGAGACAGGGTAAGACAAATGGCCTCTTTGAGCCAGGATTAGACATGAGGATGAACTTCCTGGTAGTGCAGATGGTCTAGCAGAAACGAAGTTAGGCAGTATGTGGTCAGAACCCACATTCCCTCAATTTGCCGTCTTCTGTATGTCCAGGCAGGGCCGACTTCATGTGTGTAGGACCTGTGCAGGCAGAGAGGGACTCTCTCAGAAGGAGCCCAGGCTTGGCTTAATGCTCTACCATTGCTGTCTTGAAATTCTTACGATTTTGTCTCTCCGCGTGAGTTACATAAGTGAAATCTAAGGAGACAGCGGAGCATGCATATGAGCAGAGAGGGCTCGCGAGGCTACAATAACACACGCAGGCTCAGGGCTCCGGGTATGACAGGCTGCGGCAGCCAGCACTGAAACCTAAGCCCAGGTGGGTGGCAGCAATGTCCGTGGCTGGGGGGGGGGGGGGGGGGGGGGGGCAGCCCGCCTGTCAGAGTCTGGAGCCCATCCCTGTTAACATCTGCATAAATAGGAACTCCCTGTCCTGGGAGCCAGGACAGAGACTGCTGGTGCTCAAGCAGTAAACTCTGTCAGTAAATTACTACGAAAGAAAAATGTGCCCAGGAACATTGCATTACAGCATATCCAGGAGCTATGAAGATTCGTTAAAGACTTTAGAATCTCCAGTTTTGAAATCTACTGCAAAAAAGCAGAGCAAAGATCCACAGGCTTAGAATTAGAAACTGAATTTAAAGGTTGCCACATGCAACAGAAAAGAGGACCATTTCATAATGAAACTCTAAGTGAACCACTTACTAGCAAAAAAGACAGTTTTAAGTAATCTCTATACCCAACATGGGGCTTTGAATCTACAACCCTAAGATCAAGAGTTGTATGTTCCACCAACTAAGCTAGCTAGGTACCTCAAGAAAGACCATTTCTAAATTAATTTTTCCTTGTATGAAGAAACACACTGGACTACATAAACAAGCATTTTGAATTACATACCAATCACAAAGGTATTTTCAGCTGCTCACAGGACTCACTCCAGGTTACAGGAAGTGTCAGAGAAAACTTTCATTAAAATGCTCTTATTTAAGGAGCACCTGGGTGGCTCAGTGGGTTAAAGCCTCTGCCTTTGGCTCAGGTCATGATCCCAGGCCAGATCGAGGCCGCATTGAGCCCCACATCTGGCCCTCTGCTCCGCAGGGAGCCTGCTTCCTCCTCTCTCTCTGCCTGCCTCTCTGCCTAGTTGTGATTTCTCTCTGTCAAATAAATAAAATATTTTTTTTAAAATGCTCTTATTTAAAATTAAACTCAGACTTACACAAGACTGATCTGTATGAAGAGTTAAATCTTTTTAGAAATATTGTTAAACAAGAATCATTAGCTCTAGACTCCTGAAGTCTGTATTCCAAAATAAATTTTTTAAGAAATTTATCCTAAAGCTGTTATACCCCAAAGATACTCTTAACTCCTATAACAATTCCAATAACCCCAGTAACTCAGCAGAAAGATCCTTCTCAAAATTAGAGTTATGAAACATTATTTGTGATTTTGTACTTGCAAAGAGATTGCTTTCAATTATATCAAATGAAAATGAAGTTGCTGAGAGTATAAATTTTGATAGTCTCAAAAATGAATTAGCAAAAAAGAGAGCCAGAAAAATCTCACAGCCAATCAAGATATTGCAGTGATGAAGTATTTTTATTATGGTATATAAAATTATGACCACAAACATATTTTTTACTATTTATCATTTTTGTTATCCCTATATCACAATTACAACATTGATTTATAAGTAGTAAAATATTTTTAAAAGAAAAAGTTTATAATTGAATATCTTTAACGATACTCCTTTGAATAAGCAACCCCACATTTTCCATTTGCCCTGGGCCCTAATTGTCACGTCCTGTTTGAAGGGTAACTTTGCTGGAAATTTCAGCGCAGGTCTGTGATCCCCATCTTGCCAAAGATTTTTAGTGATTTCAGCAAGTCTAAGAGTCCAGTGTATCCTATAACCCAGAGACCAGGAGTATTATAGCAGCTACCTTCTCAGAGTCTACATTCTTAGGAGTTCTGGGACATCCTTGACTTTGAGTTCCTCCTTTTGGATTAAGGCCCTCATCTCCTAAAACAGAAGGAACTATATTTCAAGCTTTCACCCAATGATTCATGAGTGAAACATCTTTAAATAAAAACAGGGCAGGGAGGGGAGAGAGCATCAGACTTCTTTGAATTTGGGCCAGTGTTTCCAAATGCAAAATACTCAACAGCCAATTTCCCCTGGCTTTGTAGATAAACAACAAGATGACCTTTTATGTCAGAAAGGAGCAATGAAATTTCCATTCCTTGTGGAATGTCGGGTTTGGAACCAACTTTTTCTGTGTTTCTTCTCAAGATAACAACCCACAAAATGCCCCCAATAAATGCAAATTATGTGATTCTGTTGCCAAGTCAGACGTTCAAACAAATGATCTTGTCTCTTTTCCAAAAAAGATATCATAAACACATCTTTAGGAACTTTTCTGTGCAGGAGTGGAAATCTCCTCTTTCCCCGTAATGTTGCATCCTCGGGCTCCTGGGAAAGGATGCTCTGGTACTCTGGTAACTGAGTACTGTGAAAGCAAGCCATGCCTCCTCCCCACCTCATTCTCCTTCCAGTCATTTCAGAAGGAACTGAGACCATTTTCCTGAATCCCTTTGGGGACAGGCGGGTGTGGTGAGCCATTCCCCCAGTGGAAAAAAAATGAAGCTAATAAAGCCATCATCCATTCTGCACAGAACTTTTGATCCACTTTCTCCTCTTTCACTATTCCCAAGTTCCGTAAGAATAAAGTTTTTCCCAGGACCCACCAGTCTGGAGATAAAACCAGGATGGCTGTAAGAGTCATGTTCCCAGCCTCTTTTAAGAAATCTGCTGCCCCTGCTGACTCCAACATTCAGGGGCTTCTGATTATTCTTTTTACAAGGTTGCTTTAAATAACAACTCTTTGGAGTGAACTTAAAATAGAACTTGAGTTACAAAATGTTGGTTTACATGCAATCTTCCAAGACTGGATCGGTACATGCTAGGAGGTCCACTCAATGATCACTTTGCTTTTAAACTCCTGTAAAACATTTAGTTCAATAATACAATATGAAGAAAAAAATACTTTTTAGAACCTTTTTGTGCTTCTGTTTAATTTGCCTTTAAAATAGCCCTGGTATTATCAGAGCTGAAAACATAAGGAAGATCTCTGCCAAATCATCCAACGGGGAGAGAAAGAGAGAGAGGAGGGAAAAGATCTTGGCCTTGACCTTGAGAATATGAGAAGAAGTGGATAAAAGTGGGCTAAGTGGCTGTGTGACTTTCTCTGACTCCACAAAGGAGTGGTGTTCTTGACATTCATTCTATCTGCATCATCGAGATCAACATTCCCTGCAAACCCACTGGACCAAAAACCTTCTACGATCCTGCCATCATTAATACACCAGCGGTGATTCAGGTACTACTGGAAGGACAATGCCCATCTGTGGAATTGCCAGAGGTAAGTGGACTCTAGATGAGCAACAGGCATTGTTGTGAGCTCCATGCAACCAGACAGGAAAAGTGCTTGGCCGGGAGCAGCTCCAGAGTACCTACTCATAGGGTGAAAGAGTGGGTGGAATTTTAAAGAGTTTACCATCTAGTTGAACATGGACAAACTCCACCCAACATTTTGATTCAAAGAGCAATAGATGAGTGGGTCAGACAAGAGCTGTGTCAGGTCAAGGAAAATAGAACTTGGAAGATGTTTCGGAAGGATAAAGCTCAGAACTGCACCCAGGGGCAGTTCCAGACAACCTTCACTTGCCTTCTTGTCAGACAGAGAAGAAGGATGGAGAGTGTCCCTGAGGATTGCAGTGAGGTCACTCTCTTGGGTGGCCATGCTTTATCAATGCCAAACAAATTGCTCTGATGATGGGAGTGACCCCAGCATTTTAGCTCTCTGTTCACTTTTGGTGCCTAAGTGTAGAACTGTCTGAACTGGATCATTCTCTTACACCAAACACAAAGATAAATGCAAAGTGAATGAAAGACCTCAGTGTGAGACAAGAACCCATCAGAATTCTAGAGGAGAACATAGGCAGTAACCTGTTCAACATCGACCCCGCAACTTCTTTCAAGACATGTCTCCGAAGGCAAGGTAAATAAAAGCAAAAATGAACTACTGGGACTTCTTCAAGATAAAAAGCTTCTGCACAGCAAAGGAAGCAGTCAACAAAACAAAGAGACAACCCGTGGAATGGGAGAAGATATTTGCAAATGATATTACAGATAAATGGCTTGTATCCAAGATCTATAAAGAACTTCTCAAACTCAACACTCGAAAAACCCAGTCCAAAAAATGGGCAGAAGGCATGAACGGATATTTCTCCAAAGAAGACGTACAAATGGCCAACAGACACATGAAAAAATGTTCAACATCACTAGCCATCAGGGAAATATAAATCAAAACCACAATGAGATGCCATCTGACACCAGTTAGAATGGCAAAAATTAACAAGTCCGGAAAAAACAAATGTGGGCAAGGATGAGGAAAAAGGGGAACTCTCTTACACTGTTGGTGGGAATGCAAGCTGGTACAACCATGCTGGAAAACAGTATGGAAGTTTCTCAAGATGTTAAGTATAGTGCTACTCTATGACCTAGCAATTGCACTACTGGGTATTTACCCCACAGATACAGATGCAGTGAAAAGAAGGGGCACATGCACCCCAATGTTCACAGCAGCAATGTCCACAATAGCCAAACCATGGAATAAGCTGAGATGCCCTTTAACAGGTGAATGGATAAAGAAGATGTGGTCCATATATACAATGGAATATTACTCAGCCATCAGAAAGGATGAACACCCACCATTTGCATCGACATGGATGGAACTGGAGGGGATTATGCTAAGTGAAGTAAGCCAAGCAGAGAAAGACAATTATCATATGGCTTCACTCATATGTGGAACATAAGCAACAGCATAGAGGACCATAGGGGGAGAGAGGGAAATCTGAAGGGGGAGAAATCAGAGAAGAGGATGAACCATGAGAGACTGTGGATCCCAGGAAACAAACTGAGAGTTTCAGAGGGATGGGGGTGGAGGGATGGGGAAACAGAGTGATGGGTAGAGAGGGCATGTGTTGTGATGAGCACTGAGTGTTTTACGTAACTCATGAATCATGGAACACTACATCAAAAACTAATGTTGTGGAGCGCCTGGGTGGCTCAGTGGGTTAAGCCTCTGCCTTCGGCTCGGGTCATGATCCCAGGGTCCTGGGATTGAGCCCCGCATCGGGCTCTCTGCTTGGTGGGGAGCCTGCTTCCTCCTCTCTCTCTCTCTCTGCCTGCCTCTCTCCCTACTTGTGATCTCTATCTGTCAAATAAATAAATAAAATCTTAAAAAAAAAAAACTAATGTTGTACCATACAGTGGATAACTGAACATTAAAAAAAAAAAAAAGCACTGTCTGAATCTCCTAATGTCCAGAAGTAACAACAAAGTCATGAAACCAGGGACACCTGGGTGGCTCAGTTGGTTAAGCGGCTGCCTTCGGCTCAGGTCATGATCCCAGCATCCTGGGATCGAGTCCCACATCAGGCTCCTTGCTTAGCAGGGAGCCTGCTTCTCCCTCTGCCTCTGCCTGCCGCTCTGTCTGCCTGTGCTTCCTCTCTCACTCACTCACTCTCTCTCTCTGACAAATAAATAAATAAAATCTTTTTTAAAAAAAATCATGAAACCACTCCAACTGTGAAAATCTGGGGAACATACAAAACATAGAAAACGATCTTCAGAACTAGCATTCCAGCTGCCCCCCTACCCCAATGGTAGAAAGAGGAGGTCTAAAAGAAAGAGCTTTCCCTCCCAACCTCGACTGAGCAAAGTACCCTACACAACCAGCAGCCCAGACACATCTGTGCACGGCCGCAGGATGAGCCTGACGAATTGGCCTATTCTGAGGATGGGCTGCTTTTTTAACCAGACAATGGTCCTGAGAGTTCAGGGGGGAAAAAAAAAAATTCAGTCTCTTCCCATGAAATTTTTCCTGCCTGCCTGTCACTTACCTGTTCGCAGCACTGTGTCATCTCCCACTTTGTGAAAATAGATGACATTTCAGTATCTCTAAGGACATAAAATCATAGGGTTTTAAAATGAGAAGAACCCGAGGGACCCTCTAAGGCTGATCATTCATTCTATTAAAAGGATCAGCCAGGGGCACCTGGGTGGCTCAGTGGGTTAAAGCATCTGCCTTCGGCTCAGGTCATGATCCCAGGATCCTGGGATCGAGCCCCGCATGGGGCTCTCTGCTCAGCGGGGGGCCTGCATCCTCCTCTCTCTCTGCCTGCCTCTCTGCCTACTTGTGGTCTCTGTCTGTCAAATAAATAAATAAAATCTTAAAAAAAAAAAAAAAGGATCAGCCATGGGGGTCCCTTAAAATGACAAGCTCATCGTGTGCCTTGAAAGTGGAATTCAATTACAAAAATTAAGTCCATACAGACACGCTCACGTCTCCAGGAATGTGGCCACCACATATCGGGAGATGGACCCATAACACTATGTGATTTGGGTTTATCTTGTAAGAGCTAAAAATGCCAAAGGATAAACCCAAAACAGAAATTCTGGGGTGACCTTCTCATTTAGAGAAACCATAGTGGTTATTGTTAGCAAGCCTGCTCCCGCCCCACGGCCTTTTCCCTGCCTTTCCTCCAGCCCCAAACACTTTTTCCCCAGATGTGTGAATCACTGACCCTTCCCTTCATTCAGGTCTCTGTCCAACGCTCTCTGAGAAGTTTCCCCGCTCCTTCGAACTCAAGTACTTCCTCCCGCCTCACCTATCCCAAATGCTGCTTCATCTCTGTTCATCCTGCTTCCCACCCCATGGCTTAGCGAATCTCTTCAGCTGTTAGCAGCTGCCCTGACTAAAGTCTATGCTCCATAAAGACAGGCTTTTTTTTTTCTGCTTTGTTCACTAGTTTCATTTCTTGTCTCTATAACAGAGTCTGGCACGTATAGGTCAGTAAATACTGAACAGATGAGTGAAGGAAGGAACAAGCAGGCACATGAGTACTTAGCCGTGTCTCACATACGTTCTGGAGAACTTTCAGAATCTTGTCCTGCCCCCCCCCCCCATCTGTGGCTAACTCCAATGTGAGGTTCCTGTCATGTGAAGAGCTCCCTCCTTTGGCAAGTCTCTCCGGGATGGCACTGGGCACTGAAGAGGTTGTGTAATCCCTCCAACCCTGACTACGTGCCAGACAACACGCATGAACAAACAGGGAATGACCGGAGAGTGTAAGAGTGAGGGTGAGAGCAAATGGCAAACGTGACCCCACGCGGGGCCACGGTCTAAAGGATAACTCAGGCTAGCCAGACTGGGATGAAGAGAGGGGCATTCCAGGAGGAGAAAACAAAACACATGGAGGTCTTAGAACAACAGAAATGATGGAAGGATCAGGAAGGAAACTAGCTAAAAGAAAAGGCAAAACGAGGAAGAACGCTAAATGAAATGTGAGGTTCCCGAATGAACGAAAAGCCTTCCGTAACAGTCTCGCCTCCCCATTGCCTACAGCCCGGACTCTTCTGCCATGAGCCCCACCAGCCTATTACAGGCAGCAGCCGCCGCAGCCTGTCCAAGTAACAGCCGCGGGCAGCCCTGGTGGGAAGGCTGGAGGGCGGTCCCGCCACGGCTGGTGTGAGCAAGGGACAGAGATAGCAGCCAGTGCAGCCAGTCCTGAAATTGTCAGATGGAAATAAGCCTCACCTGGCAGAGTCACTATCACAACCATGAATTTGATGATAACCTTGGTAGAGATCATCTGCCTAGTTTCATTTTCTGGTTCGTAAGCAAAGAGAGACAAGAACAGAGAGAGAGAGTCACTTGAGCATTCAAGGTCCCCCTGCGCTCAATTCGGACCTGGACACATCCAGCCCATCGTTTTATTACTTGATTTTTTTAAAGAAACCCAAAGACAACTAGAGAAAACCTATCACGTATCAGACATGATATCCTGTAGTCTTAAAAATATTATCCCCATCAGACTGAATGATAGCCCTGGGACAACATTATACACATTCTCCATCTTACAAGTGAGCAGACGGAGGCTCTGAAGAGGTACCGTGACTTTCCCAAGAGCGTATACCTATCAAGTAAAGCTAAGCCTTAAGCTAAACACGTCTGACCTCCAAAGACCCAACTCATATCCACTGATATCCAGCTACCTGGATGTAAGAAACTTATCTGCGGGTGAAGGTATTTATTGGACCAAACACAAACTCAAGCCATGATTTGAGAGAATGGATGAAAATGCCCTTGTAATGGAGAACTTTCCACAGCCCTATTCCCCCTGTCTGCCAATGCCTTGTCAAGACCAAGGCCAAGTTCCAGGGCCTGAATCTATCCCTTGCTATGTTCTTCAGTCAAAATATACAGGGCTCTTAAATGGCTCAGTTGGTTAAGCATCTGCCTTTGGCTCAGGTCCTGATCCCAGGCTCCAGGGATGGAGCCCTGCATCGAGCTCCCTGCTCAGCGGGGAACCTGCTTCTCGCTCTCCCTCTACCCCTCCCCACTGCTCATGGTCTCTCTCTCTCTCTCAAATTAATAAATAAAATCTTAATATAGATAAATATACATATATATGTATCTTTGTATATACATATATACATTATATATATGTATGTACATATAATATACATACGTATATACGTATATACATATGTGTATACATATATATACACACACATACATACAGACAGACAATACACACAGGCCTATACAATAGAGTAATAGGCATTAAAATAATATTCCTGGGGCACCTGGGTGGCTCAGTGGGTTAAAGCCTCTGCCTTCAGCTCAGGTCGTAGTCTCAGGGTCCTGGGATCAAGCTCAGGCTCTCTGCTCAGCGGGGAGCCTGCTTCTCCGACCCCCCACCCCGCCTTTCTCTCTGCCTACTTGTGATCTCTCTCTCTCTCTCTCTCTCTCTGTTAAATAAATTAAATATTTTAAAAAAATAAAATAAAAATAAAGCAATGTTTCTAAGGAGTTTTGAATGTTGAGGAAAATGCTTTTGAAACAAAGGAAGAGAAACAAAGCAGATTCGAAATCTAGACACCATAGTTCTTAACTGCATCAGGACAAACAGGTATGCCATGACAGAATAACTGGGAAGGCACAGTCCACTTACTATCAGCAACTAGAAAATCAAAAATAAAACTACACCAACAATGGTTTCTGAATACTGAGCAGCAAATAGTCATCGTAAGACTATGATCTCTGAAAAAAAAAAAAAAAAAAATGGAGACATGGTAAGCCTTATTTTTTCCCTAACTCTAGCCTGAACGAAACTTACACACCACAGGCAGGGAGAGGAATCCCAAGCAGGTTGGCAGTCTTCCTGGATTAAGATACAGAGCTCTGAACTTGAGAAGGCTGAGACAGCCGGACTTCGTGGGGGCAAAATTCCAGAGAAGAAAGACCTATACAGAGAAAGAGCTTTGGAAAATTCATAAGAGTTCCCTTAAGCTTGTTGCCAAGTACTAAGGTGTGGATTAATAGGGTGAAGCCCCGCAAAGCCAAGAGGGTAATGGCTAAGGAGCTGTAAGCTGGACACTCTCCAGGACTGAAGGGGCTGAGAGAAATTTAAGTTTTGACCAGACAGTGTAGTGACTCATCATCGATCACCGAGATTATTCAGTTCAGAATCTAGAAGGGCTATGCCCTGGTCACGGGGCTAAACTAGATCCGGGGTAAAGACTACCACAGAATTACCCTAATAAAACTGAAAACTAGCCTTCAAAGGAATAGGCTGGTCCTCAAGCAGCACAACTCCCTGCCCGGATGAAGCCTGGCACTTCTTAAAGGAAAAAACAAAACAAAACAAAAAGCAAAGCATCAGTGTTACAGACAGAACTGTGTTTCATCCAAATTTATATGTTGAAACCCTAACCTCCAATGTGACTATATTTGGAGATAGAGGCTTTTTAAAGGTAATTAAGGTTAAATGAGACCATAAGCCCTAATCCAATATTATTAGGGTCCTTATAAGGAAAAGAAGCTACATCAGGGAAGCGTGTACACAAAGGAAAGGCCATGTGACTCAACTGGAGAAAAATCAATCGAGTGAAACACATCCAGAAATGACAGAAATGGCAGATAAGAATATTAAAAACATGGGGCGCCTGGGTGGCTCAGTGGGTTAAAGCCTCTGCCTTTGGCTCGGGTCATGATCCCGGGGTCCTGGGATCGAGCCCCACATCGGGCTCTCTGCTCCGCGGGGAGCCTGCTTCCTCCTCTCTCTCTGCCTGCCTCTCTGCCTGCCTCTCTGCCTAGTTGTGATTTCTCTCTGTCAAATAAATAAAAATTAAAAAAATAAAAAAAATAAAAAACATGGGGCACCTTGGGTGGTTCAGTGGGTTAAGCCTCTGCCTTCAGCTCAGGTCGTAGTCTCAGGGTCCCGGGATCAAGCCCCGAGTCAGTATCTCTGCTCAGCGGGGAGCCTGCTTCCCCCACCCCCCGCTTTTCTCTCTGCCTACTTGTGATCTCTCTCTCTCTGTTAAATAAATAAATAAAATATTTTTTAAAAAAAAAAGAATTTTAAAAACATCTCTTATAAACATGATCAAGAATAAAGAACGATATGAACATAAGTGCAGATATTTAAAAGACCTGAAGAAAAGAACCAAATGGAACTTAAAGGCATGAAAAATATATCAAAATTGAAAAATTACCAAATGTAACTGTATTAGTCAGTGTTCTCCAGAGTCACAGAACCAATAAGATATATATCAAGAGAGGAAGTTTTGGGTTGTGTGTTTTTTGGTTGGTTGGTTTGTTTTTTATGTAGGCTCCACACTGGGCATGGACTCCAACTCGGGGCTTGAACTCACCACCCTGAGATCAAGACCTGAGCTGAGATCAAGAGTCAGATGTTTATCGACTAAGCCACCCAGGCACCCTGAGAGAGATTTATTTTAAAGAACTGCTTGCGGGTGCCTGCGTGGCTCAGGTCATGGTGCCAGGGTCCTGGAATTAAGCTCTGCGTCGGTCTCCTTGCTCAGCAGGGAGTCTGCTTCTCCCGCTGCCTTTCACCCTTCCTCATGCTCTCTTTCTGTTTGAATTAAATAAATAAAATCTTAAAAGAAAAAAAAGAAAGAAAAAGAATTGCTTCACATGAGTATGGAGGCTGGCAAGTCCAAAATCTGCAGGGTGGGCAGGCAGCCTGGAGACCCAAGGAAGAGTCAATATTGCAACTCATGTATAGGGTTCTCTCATGGCAGAATTCCTTCTAGCTCAGGGAAGGTCAGTCTTTGTTCTGTTAAGGTTTTCAGCTGATGGGATGAGGCCCACCTTCATTACGGAGGACAATCTGTCCTCAAACCTCATCACTTCTTCACCATTATATCAAGAAGACATAATCCTAAATGTATACATACCCAATAAGAAAGATTCAAATTACATGAAGCTTCAAATAACTTAAGCAGACCAAAAGGAGAAATAGACAAATCTAGAATTATAGTCAGAGATATTAATACTCGTCTCTCATTAAAGTAGCAAAAAAAAAAAAAAATCAGGAAGGTTACAGAAAATTGAACACTTTGAACCAACTTGAGATAATTGACAGTTATAGAGACTCCCCAACAACAACAACAAAATACTCATTGTTTCCAAGTGCTCATGGAAATTTTACTGAGATAGGTCATCTTCTGGTCATTTATTGAAATAAATTTCAATAAGTTTAAAGGAATTGAAATCATGCAGAGTATGTTTTCTGACCACACTGAAGTTAAGTCAGTAATAAATAAGACAAAATATCTGGAAAATCTTCAAATATTTAGAAAT